>NW_012156414.1:114273-135693 GCF_000151545.1 Saprolegnia parasitica CBS 223.65
GGCGTTGTTGTCGTCGAGTGGCGCGAGTCCAGAACGCTGGCGTATGGGGTCGACGCGGGTTCTTTTGCCGGGACAGGCGAGGCGGCGCGGCGTCGCTCCGCCTGGCGGGCGCCAATGCGCGCGAGCGTGGCACGGTACTGCTGCCACGCGTAGTAGGCGTAGCCGCCAATGGCCGCGAGCACGGCGAGCGCGAGAAGGTAGACGACGACGATCGCGCTCATCTCCTTGTGTTCGTTCGTTTCTTTGCAGTTCGTGTTTGTGGCTGCTTATTTTTACGCTCGCAGCTGCCACGAAGAAGGCAGACAAAGACCCTGCTACGTACCGGTAGTACACCACGGATGTTGTAATGCCATCGGCCGCTCGTCGCATGACGAGGTGGCTAAGCGCTTGCGCCAGCACGCGCGCGTCCGTCGTTGCGTTCAGTGTACAGGAAGAAGAGTAGGGGGCCCTACACAACATGCAGCGGCGCCGAGTATTGTTTACACGAGGTGGGTGGCGTCGCATCCGCCCGCAGCCACAACGCACCCCCGTTGTGGATGCGATTGGGATCGCACACCAGGTTGCCCTTCAAAAGCAAGCGGCCACGTCAACTGCCAGCATGCTGGTAGAAGGGAGATCAAGGCCTCCCTTGCTCAAACTAATAATGACGAGGGGACCACTGATGTAGTAAAATGAGAGATTTTGTCGGCGACGCCTCGAGGATTGCGAGCGATGCCGTTGCCACCGCGTCAGTCCATTTGCTGCTGGTCGGCGCTACTAGTACCTTCAGTCGCTGGAGACTGCGTGGAGACGCTGAGGCTCGGCCAGGCCGGGCATCCGGATAACGAGCCCCAGCAATCCCGCCACAAGAACGCTGGGGCAAACCGTGCGGAGCTTCGATCTTCGAATAGAAAGCTTGATCTTTGTATTGACGGGTGCGAACTACGTGTCGGATCTGAATGCGCAATTGGCTGATTGCCGATTCACGTGGGGAAAACTCTGCGGAATATCTTTTGCCCCCGGCGCGATGCCATGAACGGCCATTTCCGAAGATCAAGATGGCCACCAACTTGCAGCCGACGCTTGAAGACGCCAAGGCGCTTGCGATCGCCCATGCGGACAAGAACCTCCTGCCTGTCTACCTCGACGTGACGGCGGACCTCGACTCGCCCGTGAGCGTCTACCTCAAGCTCATGCAGCACCAAGGGCCGGGCACGCAGTCGTTCCTTCTCGAGTCCATCGCACCCGGCGAGAACATTGCGCGCTACTCGTTCATTGGCACGAGTCCGTTCAAGACGCTGACATCAGGCCCAAACTGCGCGTACCAAGGCGACCCGCTCGTGCAGCTCGAAGCGGAAATGGCCGGCTTCCGCCTCATCGCGCTGCCCGAGCTCGCGCTACCGATGACGGGCGGCGCCGTCGGCTACTGCAGCTTTGACGCGGTGCGCCACTTTGAGCCGACGGTTGGGCCGTTTGTCGAGGCGCAGAAGGACGTGTTCCAGATTCCGGAGAGCATGTACATGCTCTTCGACACCGTCGTGGTCTTTGACCACGTCTTCCACTCGCTCAAGATTGTGACGCACTGCCGCCTCGATACTCCGTCGCGGGACCTTGCAACCGAGTACGCGGCCGCGTCTGACCGCATCCGTTCGATCCAAGCGCAGATCGAGTCGCCGCTGCCGCGGTCCTGCAGCAGCTCGCACGTCAGCGACAAGGTCATCGGCGATGCGCTCGACTACAACGCCATGTCGAACGTCGGGGAAGCCGATTACATGGGCTTTGTCGATACGCTCAAGCAGCACATTGTGGACGGCGACATCTTCCAAGCCGTGCCCTCGCACGTACGTCTCTTCTCCTATCCGAGGCTGACGACTCGGTAGCGCCTCAACGTTCCGCTGCCCGAGAACGTCACGTCGTTCGACTTGTACCGGCAAATGCGCGTGATCAACCCGTCGCCATACATGTTTTATCTCAACTTTGGCGACGGCCTCGAGGTTCGTCGACAATATGCACTGTGGAAAGGCTCATCCACGTACGTGTGCACTTAGGTTGTTGGCGCATCGCCCGAGATGCTCGTCAAGGTCGACCAAAACGCCGTCGTCGAGACGCACCCGATCGCGGGGACGCGCCACCGCGGCAAGACGCCGGCCGAGGACCAAGCGCTCGCGATCGAGCTCCTCGCCGACGAGAAAGAACGTGCGGAGCACATTATGCTGGTCGACCTCGGCCGCAACGACGTGGGCCGCGTCGCTGTCCCGGGCTCGGTCCGTGTCGAGGCGCTCATGGCAATCGAGAAGTACTCGCACGTCATGCACATTGTGTCGGTCGTCAAGGGCCAGCTGCGGAGCGACAAAACCATCTACGACGCCTATCGCGCGCTCTTTCCCGCCGGCACGCTCACGGGCGCGCCCAAGGTCAAGGCCATGCAGCTCATCTGCGGCCTCGAGAAGGAGCGCCGCGGTATGTACGGCGGGTCGGTCGGCTACGTGAGCTTTGGCGGCGTCCTCGACACGGCGATTGCCATCCGAACGATCGTCGTGCACAATCGCCGTGCGTATTGCCAAGCCGGCGCCGGCATCGTGTACGACTCCAACCCCGCGGCCGAGTACAACGAGACGATCATCAAGCTCGGGTCTGCCGTGCGCACCGTGCAAAAGTGCGCGCGGCAAAAGCAGCTGTCGTAGTCGACCATGAATGTAAACTTGTATCTAGTACTACGCTGGGATTCTCGCTGCCGGAGAGAGCGAGGGCTACGAGCAACGGGAGCTAGTTGCGTGACCTGCTATTGCCATAGGTCGAGTCGTTGACGCACGGAGCGCCTTATTGAAAGTTTTCTGCCACATCGAATGGGTTGGTGAGATGCATGACGTGGCAAGACGCACGGGCTTGGCGACCTCGATCCGACGACAACGTCCGAGATTTAAAAATGAAAGACTCTGTAGTTGTGTAGAGATCCGAGCTGTCGGAGCGACCACAGACATTGCTGTCGAGTGTACGCTTGGCTTCTGTGATGGTCTGCCCAGCGTATGTGTTGCACGAGGAGGACCGTGGTGGGAGCCGATGTTCGTTTTCCCCTCATCGGGTAATTGGTGATTCATAAAAGGCTCTCAAAGGAGCATCGAGCGCTTATCCGCAAGGTATATTCATGAATGATCAAATGACGACCGAGAATGACCGAGAATGCGTGGGCGCGTCGGGGTTGAAGTGGCGCAGTGTGTGTGCATAAAACCTCTCACAGCCGATACCTTGGAGATCCGATAAATGAAGAATCGAATGTGAAGGGTCCTGCGAGAAACAGAATGGCTACTGACCTCTGAAGAAACGGTCTCCCAACGATCCGAATTAGTGTGCGGCGAGACGCCGAGCGCTCATTTCCGAATTCGCCATCATGGAGTCGTTCCGCGGCCACGACCCCGCGGATACCATGGACGCGCCGATGCCGCAGTCCAAGCTCAAGCTGCGCAAGAAGGCCGTCGACGACGACGCTGGGCCCGCGCCGGGGCGCAAGCGCGCGCGTCGGGAGAAGGACGTCGACAAGGCGTACCCGGACGACCGGTCCTCGACCGGCGGTCGCGACGAGAAGCCCGACGTGGTGGCCGCGCCGGCGGTGGGCGTCCCTTTCCTCACAGCCTCGGGGCGCGACGACATTGAGGCCGGCAAGAGCTTGCTCGAATTGCTCCTCAAGCCGAGCCGGCAAAAGTCCAAGCGCCGCGACGACCGCACCGAAGAAGAGATGTTTGGCACGCACGACATGACGCTCGTGCCGCCTGGCATCGTCAACAAGATGGACAAGCTCAAGGACGACTATGTGCGCGCGGTCGCAGCGGAGCACACGCGGCATTGGATCCACATGAGCGGCTTTGGCGACAGCTCCAAGTTTATGAGCAACTTGATCCCAGCGGTCGAGCCGCAGTACCCGTGCAACTACCCGACGATCCTCGACGAGATTGTCGTTTCGTTCATGTTCAAGCGGCCCGAGGTACTTGCGTTGTCTGGGCTATGGTGCTCATGTATGATGCTTAGTACACGGATGTGTTGATCCGGACCGTCATCAAGCGCCACACCGAGCACGTCTACCCGGAGAAGAACCCGCTCGTGCAAACGATGCTGCAGAAGATTGCGCTGCTACACACGGGCGAGCTCTTTGGCGACTCGGCCGCGACGACCCGGCACCGAATAGCGACCTTGGCGATCGTCAAGGCCTTGTTCCACAGCAACCAAGAGAAGCTGTACCTGAGCACGTGGATCCTCGACTGCTTGCGCGTCACGAGCCAAGACATGCTCGAAGTGCTTGTCGCCAAGCTCCTAAACGCGATCGCGTTCCTTCCGCTCATGCAGCCCGAGCCGCAAGCGCTGCCGTGGCTCGCCATGTGGCAGGACGAGACGTGGTCCATCTACGACGGCGGGCACCAGCTCGTGGACCTCGTGCACCTCGAGACCAAGCACGACCCGTCGACGCGCCGCGTGACGCGCGCGATCGTCCGCGAGGCGCTGCTGCGCTTTGCCTACATGCCGCAGGGCCATTTTTCGTTCTTCGCGCCAGCGTTTCGCTCCTATTTATGCGCCGCGACGACCGGCAGCCTCGAGATGCTGTCGGAAGTGCTGCCGAAGTTCCCGCCTCGGTACGCCGCCGACGATCCGCACCCTGTCTCGCAGCTTCTCGAGCTCTTTGCCAGCGCGATTCCGCTCGCGAACGCGTCGGACAATGCGTGGTTCCTCCTGCACCTCTGGCCGCTCGTGCTGCAGTCCGACGACGTCGCGAGTCTGCTGCCGACGATCTTCTCGCGCTACATGGCGTACGTCTTTGGCGGTCTCGACGAGAAAACGCAGACAGACCCGCTCGGTTTCAGCGCCAACGTCGCCTTTTCCACGGTCGACGCGTGGCACAGCCTCCGCACGTTCCTCGAGGCGATTCCTAAGCACGCGACCAAGCGTCTTGCGACCATTCGCACTGTCTTTCGCGCGTGGAAGGCGGCGTGGCGTGATGCTGCCTTGCCGCTGCACGTCATGCTGACGATGGTCGTCGTCTCGCTCTCGTTCCACGCGACCGACGACGCATGCGCGGCGTTCCACGCGACGAGGACGGAGTTTCGGGCGCTCACGCTGTCGCTTTTGACGGCCAAGGCGGCGACGCTCTATGCATCCGGACCCGGGTACCTTGCGTTTCGCCACACGTTTCTGCAGCACCCGCGCGGCCTCTGCCCCAAGCAGCTCGCGAACGTCGTCGACACGGTGCTGGCGCAACTGCCGCTCAACGACAACACTTTGTATGCGCTCGGATTGCAGCAGACACTCGCCACAAGTTTGGCGGCCGAGTTGGAGCCCTTGCCCGACGTTGCGTTTTTCGATTGGCAACAGCACGTTGTTATGGCGCTGCCGAGCGGCCCGTCCTGCGCCGCGTACCCGCCACAGCCGCTCTTGACCTTGCATCTCTTGACCGAGCTCGTATGTGCTTGGAACTGTCTGTTTGTAGAATGAACTAAAAGTCACGTAGGTGACGAATGCCTCGCTCACTGTGGCAACGTTTGTCCAACGCCAAGTGGCCACGTCACCGGCCGTGTACGAAGCGCTGATTGCGCTCCTTTCGTCGCGGGACCACGACGTGGTAAATGCGACGCTTCGTCTCTTGCACGACGTCTTGACGCGCTTCCACGACCCGGTGCCAGACCTCTGGACGCAGCCGCATGTGGTGCAAGCCATTGCCCGCCTCGCCCACCGCGGCGAGATGAGTGCCGCCACGACGCTCCTCGAAGCGCTTGTGACGCGAGGACCGCCGCGCGTGCCGCTGCTCCTCCTCCGGCTGTGCGTCGACGCGCTGCCGTCCCTTGCGGCCCACGAGATGCGTGCGTACGTGCACGACGTGGAGATTGGGCTAGCGACGACGCCGGCCGCGTGGGAGCAAGTGCTGCAGTTTGCGTCGGCGCAGCTGCTCTCGACGGCGTCGGCGCACTGGACGGAAAAGTCGGCGGCGCACATGGGTCTCCTCGTCTTGCGCATGCTGTACAAACTCGACTGGCGACCCGAGTACGCGTCCGTGCTGCCGTTTGCTCTCCGGACGCTCGAGACGTCGTCGGATGTCGTTTGCGCCTTGCAACTCGGACTGCTCTACGACGTGGTCGCGACCGCGCCGCGCACCGAAGACATTGCGCCCGTCTTGACCGCGAGCAACGTGAGCTCGCGCCTCCAGCTGCTGCTGGCGCTGCCGCAACAGCGTGGACCGTCGATCGTGGCGCTTGCCCGGCGCACGCTTGGCGCACTCGAGACCAAGCACCCCGCAGCAGCAGCACCATCATCATCATTATGAAAGGCAGCCACCACCGACGACTAGAGTTATACAGAGTTTTAAAAACAATCCAGATTGTGGTCGCGCGATAGCGACCGTCAACCACATACGACACTAAACCGTAGCAAGTGCCCACCTGCAAGAGGCCTTAGCCCAAGGGCAAAACCACGACCGTGTAGCGATGACTAAAGGCAAAAGCACCAGATCTTTCATTTCGTTGATTACGCATGTTGCAAGCTCTACATGAAAAGTTGCTGCTCGAGCATCGTCCGGAGCTCGTCGTCTTGAACCTTGCTCAACCAAAACTGAACGCGATTGATGCGGACGATCAGCGTGCCCAATCTCACACCTTCACTCCAGTGCTCGAGAAAGACAGCGATGGCCCAATCTCTGATGGCACCACGCCCACGCAGCTCATCGGCACGCGCCAAGAGTGCGCCCGGTGCACGAGGCAGACCGTCAAGCAGCTTGCGTCCCTGGAGTTCGAGCTGGCGCGCGAGGTCGCGCGCGACCTCGCGCGCGAGGTCGTGGCGCACCATCCGTCGCCCGTTGTCTACCGTGTCCGGAAAGAGGCCCAAGAGGTACTCGAGGTTGATGCGTGGGTGGTCGGGGTGCATGGTGTGCGGCAGCAGAGCTTTGCTGAACGTCGCATGGTTGGGGAAGCCAACAAGAGAGACGAGGAGCTTCTTGGCGGCTCGGATGTCGATGTCAAAGTACGGAAGCACTTCGACACGGTTCCACTGCATCGCACTCCACAGGAAGCCCGGGTCACCACGGAGCGCGGGCGTTCGCATCAAAAGTTGCGCGACCATATCCATGTTGTTGGCCTCGATGGCGGCTGCAACGGCTTCAATGGACCCACCTTCGAGACGATGCTGCAAGAGGAACTCGACAATGTCCCAAGCGCCAGCTTTCGCAGCGCCGTCGAGAGCCTTTGTTGTGCATCCAGCAGACGAGTGATCTTGAAGGTACTTGACCAGCGGGAAGTGGCGGTGGCTTGCGCATGCCGCGTCCATCCAGTCGGAGCTCCAGGGCACACCAAGCTTCACGAGATGCTGGATCGTCTCGATAATAGTAGCGGTAGCGTCCACCGAGTTCACCGTCTCGGTAGCGTTCACCGAGCTCATCAGCGCATTTCCGCGCACGGTCACTGCATTGGGGAACGGGTACCCGCGCGCGATCAAAAACTCCGCAATGGCTGGCTGCACGCACTCGAGTGCGTAGCGCACCAGGTCGTCGTGACTGCTGCCTTCGCTTCGGTTCTCCAAGAGGAACTGCACGACGTCGAGATGCCCATGCAAAATGGCCTCGTCCAGCGCACGGACGGTCGCGCCAAACGTGCCGGTCGTGTGGAGATGCATGACCACCTGCAATTGGCCGCAGCTGGCAGCCTCGTCGATGGCATACGGTGACGCGCCGTCCGATCGCTGCGCAAGGAGAAAGTCAATGACGTCCAGAGCGCCATTGCTGATGGCACCGTGCAGTGCCTCGATCGTGCAGCCTTCGGCGCGGTTGCGATAAAGGAACGAGACGACATCAAGGTGGCCGTTTCCTGCCGCGTTGTCCATGGCAGCCCACGTGCAGCCCTCGCGCCGATGCGTGTGCAAAAACTCAACTACGTCCAGATGACCGTTCGTCGCAGCGCCGTCCATAGCTCGAGAGGAGCAGCCCACACCGCCGTTGTGCAGATGTTGGACAACCTGCAGAAGACCCTTGCCAGCGGCAGCGTCAAAGAGGCGGGGACACGCCAGCCACGGCAGGAGCTCAAGGATTGTCGGGATGTTGGCGGCGTTGCCCCGCAACACAGCGGCGATCACATCGTCTGCAGTAGACCAAAAGTCTTTGCGGCACAAGCCAAAGCGCGCGAGCAGCTGGAGGCCGCGGACGTTCTCGATGGCAATGATGCGCTCAAACACCGCCATCAAGTATCCATGCCGGCGCTTTTTGGTCCGGTTGAGCAGCGGCACGCTGGGACGCATGTCCAAGAGCGCTTCGGCGATCTCGAGCCGGTTGCAGCCGAGGGCGACGAGGATCGCGTCTCCGGAAGCGAGGACCGGCCGGCAGCGCAACAGGCGCAACACCCAGTCCATGAGGTCGCGAGCAATGGCGACGTGCAAGAGAAAGCGTCTGTCGCGCTGATTCGCAGGCAAGACATAGTCGGAGGCCTCGATTAGCCGAGCGTCCGTGGGTACGAGGTCGCCAACGGCCTCGACGAAGCGCGGGTCGATGATGTACGTCCCGTCGTGGAAGCGCACATGGTTCTTGAACGCGCGAAAAGCCGAACGCACGTCCTCGTAGATACCACTTTGGTACTTGAAGACGATGGCCGCGAGCTCCGGCTGCTGGAAGACGTTGCGGAAGCTGGCCATGGCGAGGGGGTCACCCTTTCTGCTGCTCGGATCGGCGAATTGACTGTGAAAAATTTGAAAAGCATTTATAATATCTTACTACACTATTTTGAGATAGAAAGAGCGAAATTAGCGTAAGAGACGATTTGGCGCGAATTGCCATTCCTCAATCCATACATACTTGGCGACGACAACCGTGCTGGCGTCCGCCATACCAGTGGTGGGCGATGCGGGTTAGCTTGCTAACTGCCACTACAGTGTACCTACATGTGCAGCACCAACAGCTAAACAACCAGGCCTACCCGATGCATACAATTTGTAGCTGCACGTCGGTAGATAGGTGGCAATGACGAGAGTCAATACAAGAGAACATGCACCTTGCATTGGACCCTCTACTATAATAGAGCAAAGCGCTTTGCGCCGTGCGACAGCGTTGCTACACAGTAGCAAATTGTCCAAGCAGATGCTACGAACGCGTGGAATCGGTGACACCATCGGGTCATTTTTGCCTCCGGAAATCGCACCCATCCTCAAACTGGTGCTAATCCAGCGTCTAAACCACTAGACTAATAGATGCCACTAGTTTCTTCACGTTCGCAGTGGCTACTGTAGATTTCCTCTGCCGTACAAAAGCACCACGACCCTTTACACCGACGTCTCGCGAGAAACCCTACCCCTCGTCGGAACCATGCATGCGTCGACGACACACAAGACCGAAAGAATGGACGGGATCCTGGTTGGTCGGGTGCTCCAATATATGGAGGCTGCCACCGAGCTTGTATGACCTGAAGCGCTTGAAGTTGGATCCCAAGCTTGCGCTCGCCAGGCTGTCTTGTCCGCTATTGGCGGCATATGCCACCTCAATGTATGCCGAATACTGGTGACTTGGCTGGCATTTGCGGCATTAGCCACCTCTTTTGATGCCGAATTCAAAGGTCGGTGCCGAAGATAAGAACAGTTGCAAGCGCGAGTGCAACCCGAGGACAGCCAGACTTTGGCGGACGTCGTCGACGACCTGCGGCTGGTAGAGAAGAGGTGGAGCGTCATAACAGCAGCAGCAGCAGCGACCACAGGAACTGTGATCTTGTACAGACCGACCGCATCGACTTCTGGGCGTCCACGCCAACTCGGCCGCTAGCGCCACGCAAGTCTGCGCAGGTGGCGATGGTCCAAGTACAGTACTACTACGCGAGAAGAGTGCCGGCGATCCGAGCACGCAAGAACCGATCGCGCCGGTCTCTCGCGTCTCTCCGAGGTCTTGGCGTGGGCAGCATTGGATTGCAATGGCGCAGTCCCGACAGCGTGCTCCTGGCTTAGCCCGTCATCCTCGTCTCTTGCAACCTCTGATCGTACAGCTCTTTACTATTGTCGGTGGCATACTTTCTGCGCATCGTTGCGTCGACTCGCATGCACGACGCGTCCTGGTTCACAACTTTGAGGATCACAGCCATTCCCACGTGCGCCTGCATCATCATGTGACAGCTACGCACGTACCTCGCTAGCAAGAGCGACCTGCCTACACTGCCTCGCTCGAGACGTCGTCGGACGTCGTTTGCGCCTTGCAACTCGGACTGATCTACGACGTGGTCGCGACCGCGCCGCGCGCCGAAGACATTGCGCCCGTCTTGACCGCGAGCAACGTGAGCTCGCGCCTCCAGCTGCTGCTGGCGCTGCCGCAACAGCGTGGACCGTCGATCGTGGCGCTTGCCCGGCGCACGCTTGGCGCACTCGAGACCAAGCACCCCGCAGCAGCAGCACCATCATCATCATCATCATTATGAAAGGCAGCCACCACCGACGACTAGAGTTATACAGAGTTTTAAAAACAATCCAGATTGCCGTCGCGCGATAGCGACCGTCGACCACCTACAACACTAAGCTAAAGCGTCGCAGCTGCCCACCTGCAAGAGGCCCTACCCCAAGGGAGTACCGGTAAATACGTAGAAGCTTATTTATTCCCTCGCCCTAGGCCCTTGTCTTTGGCGACCCGAAGCAAACGACTGTTGCGATTTCGTGACGAGATTAAGAGGTTAATGTAGACGATGTACTAGTCTCCGTGTGCAAGTTGTTAGCGCGTCGCAGCTGTGATCTTCGGCGCTGCTGCTTGGTTGTGGCCCACAACCAAGCAGCCGCCGCCGCACGACGGTTGCAGAGTGTTGGTCCCTGATGTTTGTCTGCTTGGGTCATTTCCATTTTCGAGAGGCCAAGACGACGACGACGATGGCGGTCCGCGCGCGGTACGGCCTTGTCTTCCCGCGGTCCTCTTCGCCGGCTGCCATTGACGCGGTGCAAGTGGCGCTCGAGGCGCGGGGCCTTCTCGTCGTGCGCGAGACGATTGCCGGCGAGACGAGTCCGGTCGCGACGTCGTACCTTGCCCAGCACGACGCCATTGCGCTCACAGTGACCTGCAGCCGCGCGCGCCTCGAAGCGCATGCCGAGCGCCTCAGCCTCTTCAAGCCGCTGGCGGACTCGCCGTGCGCGCGCAGGGAGCCGTTTGTGATGGCGCGCGGCGACACGTTTGCGCATTACGCCGAGACCGACGGCCCGCACCGGTTCTTCTCGAGCAGCGAAGAGCTGTACGTGCTCGGCGACCTCCTCGACGACGCCATCGAGGGCCATAACGTCGAGGCGTTGCCGCTCCACGACAAGCACGAGAAGAGCGTGCTGTGGCGCGACTTTTGCTGGTCGCTGTACCCATCGAACACGGACCTCGCCGACCGCATGGAGGCGTACTTTGGGCCCAAGGTCGCCTTGTACTTTGCGTGGCTGCACTACCTCACGCTCTTCTTGGCCGGGCCCGGCGTCCTTGGCGGCCTCCTCACGCTCTACGAGTACGTCGCAGCGGTCGACGAGAGCGACGACGTGGCCGTCTCGCCCTTCTTCACGCTCTTCATGGTGCTCTGGAGCGCGTGCTTTTTGCAATATTGGCAGCGCCGGTCGGCCGCGCTCGCGTGTCGCTGGGGCCTCCTCGACGCCGCGACCAAGCGCACGCTCCGCCCCGACTTTGTCGGCGTGCCGCACACCAACCCGTTCTCGGGCGTCGTCTCGCTCACGTACCCGTACTACTACCGCGCGCTCAAGTACGTCGGGTCGGCGCTCGTTACGACCAGTCTGCTCTCGATGGCCATCGGCATCATGGTGATCTCGCTCAACTTTCAGGGCTACATCCACGCCGCGTCGGTCGGCGGCGCGTACCTCCATTGGCCACTCGTGCACCAGTTTTCGCTGCCCGGCGCGATCTTTGACCAGAAAGGTGGCGGGCCGCTGCCGTACGTGCTGCCATATGTGCCCGTTGTGCTGCACTGCTCGCTCATTCTCGCACTCAACTTGCGCTACCGTAAAATTGCTTATGCGCTCACGCAGTGGGAGAACCATGCGACGACCGAAGCGTTTGAGGATGCTTTGGTGCTCAAGCGCTTCTTTTTCGAAGCGTTCGACTGCTACATTGCGCTCTTCTACCTCGCGTTCTGCCAGCTCGACGTCGTCTTGCTCAAGGCCGAGCTCACGTCTTTGTACATGGCCGACACGTTCCGACGCGTCGGGCTCGAGACGCTCCTGCCGCTTGCGCTCAAGTACCTTGGGACGCGGCCGCGGGACGCGACCAAAAGACTGACGACGTCGACGCCACGTCGGCCAAGGTGCAAGTCGTCAAGGAGGCGACGGCGTTCGACGAGTACGAGCCGTTTGACGACTACCTCGAAAAGGTCATTGAATTTGGCTACGTCACGCTCTTTGCGTCGTGCTTTCCGCTCGCGGGACTGCTCTCGATGGCGTCCAACCTCATTGAGCTCAAGTCGGACCAGTTCAAGCTCGTCTTTTTGAGCCAGCGCCCGATGGTCGAGCGATCGACCGACATTGGCATTTGGCAGTCGATTCTACGAGGCCTCGTCTGGCTCTCGGTGCTCACCAACGTCTTCCTCTTTGGCTTTACGACCGACCAGCTCAGTCTCTTTTGCCCGTCTTGGTTCCAGACGATCCCTGTCGACGACGCGGCGTTCGGTGGCGTCGACCACATTCACGTCGCGGCGTCGGGCCAGGGCATGACGGTCATGGGCGTTGTCTTTGGCGTCGAACACGTGCTCTTCGTGCTTGTCGTTCTCATTTCAAAGCTGATTCCGAGCGTTCCCGACAGCGTCGTTGAAGAGACTGCGCGGCGCCAACGAGCGCTCGTGCTCGCCAAGCCGCCTTCGTCCGCCGCCGAGTCGGGATAGGTGTAGGGTTAATCAACGAATCGAAGGATCAAGTTATGTTGCCTTTGGTCATCGCGACACGGTCGTGGTTTTGCACGGCTGTGGTTTTGCACGGCTGTGGTTTTGCACGGCTTGGGCTTGTGGCGAGGCGCAATGCGTTCACTCTTTACTCATCGGCCGGCCACACCCGCCGACGCCCAGCTAGCCGATGTCGTGCGTCTCACCTCTGTCCACGGGCATTCCACAACGCATTCAAAAGTTCCTACCAGCTCGCCCCGCACGGGTCCTGTTAGCGCTAGCGAGGGGCCCCGACGCATGACCCCATGACGACTAGACGGCGCAAGCATACGTTTCTTCGAGGCGCTTCAACAGTTTGTAACCGAGGTGAACGCGATAGCAAGAAGCAGGCCACCCACGCAGCTTTAGCTATCGACCTGTATCGTACACTCAGCACGATAAATATGCAAGGTGATGGTAGACGCACATCACATGCAGTGGCTTCTGAGTTGTTTGGCGCGCCGAGGACATCGAACCTATCTTTTCAAAAACGAGCGGATCTTGTCGTCGAGCTACAGCAATCTAGCAATCTAGATTGAGACCTCTCCATGTACCCTGCCCCACGTCACCCGAGGTTTCAGTGGTAATGAAAACCTCACGTCCTTTGCCCCAGAGCAAACAAGGCAAAATGAGTCATAAAGAAAATGTTGTTGATTGATTTGTTAGGTCGATAGCTATTGCTACCGATAAAGTCGTGGTTGAGGTACGCGACGGCGTGGACCATGAGACGGCGTTGAATGTAAACGTAGTTCGTCGGCTCGTCGACATATTGTGCCCCAAAATCTCTTCGTAGAGCAGCTCGAAATTGTTGAAGCGTCCCGTGAGCGACATCACAAAGTTGCAAAGGTTGAGGCCGACAGCAGCGTCGAACACGTCCAGCGCCGCGGCGTCGAGCGTCTCCATGGCCGTCGTGACCACTTGGAGGATCGCCGGAATGACGACGCCGACCTGGGACCACAGCGGGTCCATCTTGTGCAGGCGAGGCCGTGCAGCGCCAAGGCGACCAAGAGACTGCCGAGAAGACCTTCGCGTTGAGCGGGACGTGGAGCGCGTCGGTCCGGGGCGTGGCGCGCGCAAGCAAACGCGCCCAGCGCAAGCACGGTGCGTGCAGAAAGTCTCGTCAAAACGGGGCTGGCATCGGAGGCCCGTGGCGTCGGAGGCCCATTCGTCGGCGTCGAGGCCGACGACCTTGTGGTGAAGCTGTGGACGGTATGTGAGGGCGGCGGGGTATTTTCCAATCTGTTGATCCTCACAAAACCTACTGCCTGTCCAACGTTTTTTCCCCTACTGCCTACAGTTGCACTAGAACGCGCTGCCGCGTCATTCTAATGCGCACACCGCATCACGACATTGCCCCAGACGTCGCAATCTACAATAGAGAAAGACCGGCTAAGAGGACGATTGGGGCATCTTGAGCTAGCTTCATATTCGTGGAACAGCGTGATCGGGAGTCGCATTGGCGGCGCGGGGACGTGCCACGCTCGTACTAGTGATCGACCAGACCAAAAGAGGCGAATCAACTATTTTCACGCAACCAAGTTGAAGTCGACGAGGTCTTTTCCAGAGCTGGCGAGGACAAATGGGACTACTGAGTACTAGTATGTGCGTAGAACGACGAGTGCGAAAGCTTTGCGTTTGTTTTTTGCCAGCTTGATTCAACGCAACCTCGTTTCTATTGTGCACCAGCCAGCATCGTCCGTAGCTCGCCGTCTCGAGCCTCGTTCGAACAAAACTGAAAGCGATGAATGCGGATGTTCTTTGTTCTCAATCTCGCTGTCAAGAGAGCACCTCCAGAGGCTCGTCAGCCGACACGAAGATGACACACCTTCGTTGCTGGGTGGTTTGTCCAGCCCACTGCATTGGCCACCGGAGGCTAGGGTTTTCCCTCACGCAGAGGTTTTGCCAGTCCTCACTCGCAGTTTGTATGCCCCATAATGTCCTCAATACATTCCGGGCCATTGGCTGTGGCGACTTCACCGTCGCGCACTTCCGTTTGGTTTCCGGTCTGGCTCGCTTCCCGCTTGCCCGTTTGCCCCCTCCTCTTCCTCTTTGCTTCGTTTCTCTGCTTTGTGATTTGCTGCTCAAGTGTCAGCTTGACACTCATCACTTTTTAATGTTTTTATATTCGCGATGATTTTAATTCGAAATCAGCAATAGAATCACCCTGACAGTTTTAAAAAGCATTCAGCCAAAAGAATGTGATTCACTCAGTTGAGTCCAGCGCAATCAAAACGCATTGAAATTGAGCTCGGAGCCATCCAAGCGCGAGTACTATAATTCAAGCTCTTTCTCAAAATCGAAATTTGAACTCAATCGGCCCATTTTTGAGCGAGCAAGTGACAGGGTTGCCTAAACGTACAGTAGTGCTCGAGAAGGACAGCGCCCAATCTTTGATGATACCACGCTCACACAGCTGGGCTGCACGCCGAGAGGGCGCTCAGTGCCTGAGGCGGATAGTTACGCAGCTTGCTTCCTTGGTGTTCAAGCTCGGGCGCGAGGTCGTGGCGCACCGTCGGTCGCCCGTCGTCTAACGTGTTCAGGAAGAGGTGCAAGCGAGACCCGAGATTGATGCATGGGTGGGTGGTGTGCATGGCGTACCACAGCAGTGCTTTGCCGAATGTTGCATGATCGAGACGGTCAAAAATACAGGCGAAGTGCAGCTTGGCCGCTCAGATGGCGATGTTGAGGTACGGAATCATCTCGACACAGCCCCACGCGATCGCCGTCCGCCCACGCCTTGGTCCACCAATCGAAGCATGGACCGAGCAGCAACGCACAGTTCGGACAATGCGAGCAGCTAAACCCTCTCATCGCCCGCTTGCAAAGTTCTACAGGGGATTTTTTGCTAGCTATCAAAAAGCTTGCAAACCACGGCTTTGTCCGCCGCCGCCGAGTCGGGATAGGTGTAGGGTTAAGATGCCAAGTCTATCGGTCGAAAAAACCGAGTCTTTGTTTTGGATACCTCCGGCTGCCTGCACGCGATGATGGGCGCGTGGAGCGTTGCCAACACGCGTGCGCGGTTGTGACGCATGCAAAATTCCCGAAAATCGTATTTTTACCCGTCAAAATGGTGTGTATTTGACTGCGAGCAACGGCGTGATTTCCGGAATCCGTACCGCAATTCAGTTGCGTACTTTCGAGCCCGAGATCAAATGACCCAGTACGCGGACGTGGAATACGAGGCAGCGCTCACGCTCCCCTCGGCCGAGGAAGCGGTCACGCGCCTCCGGCTGCTGGCCCGCAACATCAACCGCCCCGTCGGCCGCTACGCGTTTGTGTGCAACTACGCTGGCGACATCCGCGGAGCGCTCAACTTCGCCCGACTGCAACCCAACGGCGCCGCTGTCGTCCGTCTCTTTGTAGCCGCGGGGTGCTACGACGTGGCGCTCGCCCGAGTCGTATGCGAGTTAGACGTTCTGGCCGTCAAGAAGCTCACGATGCACCCCGACCCGTCGACGCCTCCGGCCATTCGCGATCACGTCCGCAACACGTCGTTTGCGCGCTGGTCTGGGAAGGCAGGTCGCAGCTCCATCGCCATCCTTGTGTGGCCCATGATGCTGCGCTTGCGCTTCCTCGGCTTCCAAAAGGTCTTTGACATGCTCCAAAATCCCGATGGCTTCAAGGACGTCGCCGGTCTCGTTTGTGGTATGCGTGCGCCAGCCGTCGTGCCCCTTCTCGTGAACCTTGCGAGCAACACGACGGACGCACCCCGAGCGCCGATCGACGCGAAGGCGCAGCTCGGCAGTTTTTTGGCCACCTCGAAGCATCCGCTCGGCGCTGCGATTTGTGTCGAGTTCTTGCACAGAAGCTCGGTGCTGGATCTCCACTACGACCGGTTTGTGTTCCGTGCCTTGGCGCTGCACGGATGGTGGCGCATCGGGTACGCTGTGGTCATGATGCTGAACCGCAGCGCAGCGTTGCACTATATCATTCCGAATCTCGTGCGCTTGGTCTTGCGCATCGTCTTGCTCGACGACCACAAGTTCGTCGACGAAGCGACTTCCATCCAGTTCGTCAAAGACGCGAAACGCATCCGGGGCCAGCCGCTCTTCCACGAGTTCGTCAAGAAGCTGTACAAGCCATGCTTGTACTGGGCGCGGCGGCTAGGGCTGTACACGCCGATGTTTGACACGGACCGCATCGACCTCATGGCCGACCTCTTGCGGCTCGAAGCTTTCGTCGCGTCTCGCGGTCCGCTTACCGGTAGTCAAGTTTGGCTCCTCACCAAGCTTCCCGCCGAGCTCGCGTACAACATTAGCGAGTACGACACGCCGACGTTGTACGCGGTGTCGCCGTCGATCTTCGACCACTATGCGTTCTCGCCGGTCAACATTTTGGCGCCCGCCATCGCGCAGCTGACCGTAATGCCCCGAGACATGGACGGGCATCTCGACCGCGCCATTGAGTGGCTTCACCACGATCAAACGTTTGCGACAACGGACGGTCTCACGAGCCTCATCCAGATCCTGCTGAAGACGGGCCGCCTCCACACCATGGACCCACTCTGGTCCCATGTCGCCATCGTCATCCCGGCCATTCTCGACGTGGTCACGACGGCGATGGAGACGCTCGACGCCACGACGCTGGACGTGTTCGACGCTGCAGTGAGTCTCAACCTCAACAGTTTCGTGATGTCGCTCACGGAAGATTTCGACGATCTCGACCTGCTCTGTGGCGAGATTTTGGAGTGCTACGACATGACCGATGAGACTACCTACGTCGGAGCCCAACACCGTCTCGTGGTCCACGCCGTTGCATATCTCAACCACGACGCGCAGCACCCGCGGACGCTCCCAAACGACACGGTGCGAACGCTTTACCATCGGTGCAACTCTCCGAATGCGGCGTGGGTCCTTGCGCCTCTCGTTTTGAACCTTCCGAGCGGCAACGAGAAGCGCGTTTTTGCGCGCAAGTGCATCGATTTGCTCACTCAAGGCCCGAACATCGCCCTGTTCGATGAGACCCCCGAGTGGTACGAAGCCGTCGAGCAGCTGCGCAGCGTCGTCCGTAGCTAGATTCAACAAGTTACGCGACTAACTACTCAACACGAAGTCATTGCATGTGATTTCCGTCTGCCATCACCTTGCATTCATACCATGATATCGTGTTTGATGTACGATAGAGATCGATAGCTATAAACTGCGTGGGTGGCCTGCACCTGGGTTGCACATGCTTCTTGAGCTTTTCGACGCGTTCGTCTCGTTGACACACTGTTGGAGCTTCATGGAAAGAGGAAGCCACGTGTGCTTGCGCCGTCCAGTCGTAGTGGGGTCCAAAGATGGTCGTGCGTCGGGCCTCCAAGCTAGCCTCGTTGCTTTTGAGGTACAGAGGGATCCAGAGAGGAAAGAAGCACGGCGTCGGCGAGCTGGGCGTCGGCGATTGCGGCCAGTAAGTCGCAGGCCGTTGACCACGGCACGATCGGGGCGCGCACAGGCGTCGAAACGAGGCGCAAGACAGAGCAGGTCATTGGCTACGAGCAGCTGGTCGTTGGATTGACGGCGGGAGATAGCGGTCGACGTGGAGGACGATAGCGCGCGTCAGCAGTCGTGGTCGTCAAGCTGGCGCCAGACAAGAAAGACTGGTCGCGCCTCGCGATAGACATGCAATCCTGCTGGCGGCCGTACGGCGCTTCGGTGCGCTGGCTCCAGATGAGGCGCAGCCACACGTCGCATTGGACACGGGCCGCTCGTCGACGCGGTCGGACAGCTCCATCGTCGACCAGCTCCTGGTCATGGAAATCTTAGCTTCGGCACCGCTTCGTAAATTCTGCAGCACTGACGTGGCGAATGCCGAAAAGCCGGATACGCCACAGATTATCCAGTCCCAAGCAGGTCATTTCGACAAGCACGCGCGGACGACGCTATGGAGGCTCGGGATGTCACGGCAGACGGCGGTCATGCCGCTAGCACCGAAGCTGGAGCGCGATGGCAGGTAGATGATCGCGCGTTTGCGCATGCTCGAGGTTGGCGGACCATGCAGGAAGCGCTTCCTGCATGGACCAAGTGCACTCGCCTCGTCATCGACAACCTCGTCCACGCCAACTCGACGATCCAAACCCGCGCATATCACGGTATCACGTCGAAGATTTGAAATATGGTTTGTAAATTGCCAGCTTTGCCGCCGCCGACAAGGAGTGCCCATTGCGGCCAAGGTGCAGCAGCTGCCAAGCCACGGCACCGCGTCGCGCTTGGCCGCTCAACCCGCGCCGTGCCACAACGTACGTGCCGACCGAGGACTCGCGTCTTGCAGCGGTAGTCGCTGCATTTAAAGTTGGCATACATGCATGAGCGAACACGCGTGCAATGCAAAGCTTGTCGCTTGAGCTTGGGAAGC
This sequence comes from Saprolegnia parasitica CBS 223.65, assembly GCF_000151545.1. NCBI lineage: Eukaryota > Oomycota > Saprolegniomycetes > Saprolegniales > Saprolegniaceae > Saprolegnia > Saprolegnia parasitica. The sequence goes on from NW_012156414.1 coordinate 133,464, forward strand.
AAGACATCGCTCCAAGCCCACTCGTGCTGTGATGCTATGACGAGGAGAGCTGGCAACATCATTGTCCACCCTGCACTCACCATATGTCGTTGCCACTACGCACAATACTTATTTTACACGATGACGACGCGTCGCTGCAGGTATCAACAGGTCGGGGCTGGCGTCGATAAAAAGAGTGCATTTTACAGTTCCATTGGATATCCAAGCGTCCGCAACAAAAAGCGGAATCGGGCATCGCAAGTGCGTGAAAACACCAATCGACCGCTTCCGCTACCACTTCGGGTATCGAACCCTGTCCCTACTGAGAGTAAAACTCGCGCTGTACCGCCAGACCATAGGAGTGGGCTTCGTCTTTACGTTCAAAGTCCCTACCGTAGATAAATTCTGGCGGCGGCCGTACAAAGGCGCCTCGACCCTTTACACGCGCTGTACTCTCCACTGGACTGGCTCGACCGGGAAACCTACCCCTCGTAGAAACCTACCCCTTGCTCGGCAATGCATGCAGCGTCTACGACACATGACATACCATACGTAGCATCATTCCTGCATCTTTCTTGGTGATGTGCTCGACAGGAGGCTGCCACGTCATCATTACAGACGACGACGGTGGACACGAGGTGCCGACGCGGCCGTGTCATGTCGGTGACGCACGCGCGTCATGCACCGTGCAGTGGAAAAGGCGCAATGACATCATGGAGCGTGACCGACGCTTCGTGCCACCGCGTGTGCTGCGGTCCTAGCAATGCGTCGAGAGAGCCGGAGGCTATGACGATCTTCCCGCAAGCGTCTGATGAAGACGCACGTTCTGCGCGCGGTTGTTGTCGCCGTCGTCTTCTCTCGGTTGAAGCTGCGATCAGATCAAGCGCGTGACGCACCTACGCTTTACTTAACACTCGGATAGTAGTCACAATTCGAGCTGCTCGCCATGCGCTTCCTCTGCTTGGTCGCGCTGCTTCTCTCGGTCCCGCTCGGTGCGCTCACGCTCTCGGCCGACGAGCGCGACGAGCTCTCGCGCGACTTGGCGCGCTGGCAAACCAAGTTTGGCCATGACGACCACGTGCGCGCAGCCATGGCATCGATCAACGTGACGAACAAACACGTCCTCCTCGGGCGCTTGAAGGCGGCCAAGGACAAGCTTCCCGCCTTGCAGGCGGCCAACCCGTACGCGACCTTTAGCCATAAATACATGTAGTTGACGCATCGGTGGAGGAGCACGGAACTAGGCTGGGCGCAGCGACGGGCCGAGGCGAAGAAGAAGCGGGTATTTGGCGACACGATGCTGGTACGCAGGCTGGCCGTGGAGCATGCGCACGACGTCCAGGACAGCGGCGCGCGCCGGGCAGTCGGCATCTTGAAGTCGAAGCCAGCGGCGCACTGATGCCATCCATCCGACAAACGGCAGGTTGTGCCACACGGCGACAGGAATGGCGCGCGTGCGTTCATACTGCACACAGTTGTGCCGAGTCCAGATAAGGTGAAGTGACGCCGCGAGGAGCGACCAGAGCACGCGCAGCGCCGCCTTGTGCGGTGCGTTGCGGCCGTTGACCGAGAATTGCTGGAGCACAACAGAAACGAGGTCGTATCGAGTCAAGGTGGCAACGCAAAGGTCTCACAGCCATAGCCCCTCTTGCCCTCGCCAGCTCTAGAAATATCACTTCGACTTCAACATGGTTGCGTGAAAATAGTTGATTAGCGTTTTTCATACAGAGGAGGATACCGCAACGCAACCTTGCACGCCGTGATCTTGGCTCACGAGATCGCCATGCAGAAGCGCTTCCAGGCGCCGGGATGGAACGCCGTCGCGAGGCGGATTGGAGTCCAATCCGCCTCTCAGCCTGGCTTTTGTGACAAAAGCAAGGCTGCGGACCTAACCGTTAGTACGACAGCCTTGACAAAAGCCGTTGGTCGAGCGTGCCATGGCCAGGAAGCGCAAAGCAAGCCATCGCAACGAGAAGCCCATCGACCAGATGATTGCGGACGCCACGAAGCTCCGCGATGAGACGCTAACGTCCCCCCGTATGGCGTCTGGTGTCGTGCAGTAAGACATTACGTGAGCGCCAACACGCTGAGCCAAGCGGCATTGGACCAGCTCTTCAAGGTTGCCGTGCGAGAACCTTCTGCGACAACTTGGGCTCGTGTCGCGCAAGTCGTGAATGAAATGGATCCGGCTTCTCGGCGCAGTACACGTGATGCGGCCACCGCCGACAGCGTTCGGCAAACCGTCCGGCAC
>NW_012156414.1:135793-139230 GCF_000151545.1 Saprolegnia parasitica CBS 223.65
TTTGCCGAACGCTGTCGGCGGTGGCCGCATCACGTGTACTGCGCCGAGAAGCCGGATCCATTTCATTCACGACTTGCGCGACACGAGCCCAAGTTGTCGCAGAAGGTTCTCGCACGGCAACCTTGAAGAGCTGGTCCAATGCCGCTTGGCTCAGCGTGTTGGCGCTCACGTAATGTCTTACTGCACGACACCAGACGCCATACGGGGGGACGTTAGTGTCTCATCGCGGAGCTTCGTGGCGTCCGCAATCATCTGGTCGATGGGCTTCTCGTTGCGATGGCTTGCTTTGCGCTTCCTGGCCATGGCACGCTCGACCAACGGCTTTTGTCAATTGTTGCTTTTTGCCAGGCATCCAGCCAATCAGCGAGCTTTAACCTCGTGACATACATTCCTAAACCACGTGGTTACCGTTTGACGAATCAAATCATTCTGCACCCTAAATCAACCAATCAGCACGAACCAGAACGACAGACCAAGGAAGTCGCTGCGAACCACGGTCGCAAGTATACAGATCGCGTCCTTCCTGGCCTTTCTACCCTTCGATGGTTCACGCTGGAGGTCGACTCTGAACGGTGGAGCTCACCCACAACGTTGACTCGCCCGATGCATCCTGATATGTACCCTCTCCATCATCACTGCATCGTCAGAAAGGATGAATTGATCTGAATAGGGATTGCAAATTGGAGGCGTGAATGATGGTAGCCAGTGGGGTGTTGTACATGTACGTCAAAGATACCGCGCCTTGCTATGGGGCAACCCCGGCCGTGTCAAGCTGTCCGCGGCAATACGTAGGGTATTCTACGCTAGCCGTCACGTGGTGGTCTTAGAGGTGACGCGTCGGATGCGCCGCCTCGCAGTGTCAAGGTGCAACGGAACGGACGCTTCCGCGGAAGCAACGCAAGGTTGTCGCGAGTAGCCATGGGGCCACCGCGATATCTCGTGTCATTACGCGCACTCGGGCCGGCGGTATCACAGGATACGCTTGCCCGCCCCCACAGCAACGAGGTACGACGCCTGCACAGTATCCAAACCGACAGCGATTCCAGGATAGCAACCATATCCAATCCACACCGAGTATCGTATCCGATCCACCGAATACCGTATCCGATCCACCTAGAGTGTCCTATTCCGTACATGTAATACGATGTCGACCGCACGTGTTTTGAGATATTACGCAGTGGGCTATTTGGTCGCGCCATGCTTGAGAACGGCGCGGCCGAGTTCCCCGACAAAGATGCTGCCTTGCGTGGGCCTACTCCTTGACGCTGTTGGCGCGGTGCGTCCTAGCCGTCGCCGCCACCGTGAAGGGCCCGCCCAGTGGGTGCGAACGGTCTTACCGGAGGTACTTGAGGTCGAAGAGGGGTCGGTTGCAGCGGCAGTCCTCCTTCTCGAAGGCCAGCGTCGGTGAGTACACAAATGAAACAAGGGTGGATAGGGACACAGATAAAGATACTTACTAGGCATACCCGTGCTTGAGCTTTCGGATGCCGTTGATCACTTTGCGTGTCTTGGAGATGTAGACGCGGTCAAGGCTCGACCGCATCTCGATCTCCATGTCCTCAATGAGGTGGCCCATGCTGGTGAGGTGCGCGCTGGGGATGTCAAAGGGCAGGACCTTCTCCGTTTGCCGTGTCAAGTTGCCGTCGAGGTTCAAGTGGCCGAGCTCGTTGCGGTTGACGTCCATTGTCACGAGGATCTTTGTCGTGAGCTCGTACACGGCTTCTCTCGCGCTCTTCTATTAGACCTCAATGACGTGGATCGAGCTCCACCCGCCGTTCTGGACGAAGCTACGATAGCGTCGTCGTTACGTGAATGCTACTGCGATCAAGGAGGCGGTACCGCTGCTGGTGCACGTCCTTCTTGATGAGAAAGCACGCGGCAAAGCCCGGCTCCAAGTCCCACTTGTAGACGGACGAGATGCCACCTGGCATTGGGCCATGAGCCTGTATGTAGCATCGCATGAAACAGTACCTTGGTAGTACATCTCGCGGTACACGTCAAAGATTTCATTGGCTTGGATCTCGAGCTGGCGCAGACTGTCGGACGGCGTGAAGCCCTCTTTCGGTCTCGTCCGAGGCGTCATCGTTTGTGGCCACGCTGTCGACACTGCGCGCGTCGACGGTTGTTGGCGTCATGGACGCACGAATGGCTGCTGGAAGCTGGAGCGTCGGGTACGAGAGGTGCGTTGTGACCTCGCACGTTCCGCGATGTCGGTCGCCGCGTGCGAGCCGGATGTCGCCAGCTTCGCCCCAGTTGAAGCCCCACGCGTTGCGCACCTTGAAAAAGTCAATGGGCGCCGAGCCGAAGCCAGTGTCTTGGGTGCCGTAGCCAATGACGAGAACGGCTTGGCCGCCTGGTTGGTCCGGGTACCCGGCGGGGCACCAGGAAATGACGCCGCCAGCGTACAGTCGCCACGAGATGTTGGACGTCGTGACGTACGCCACAACCGGCTGCTTCTGGAGCTGCTCGACGAGCGCGTCGTCTCCGCTGGCTTCGAAGACGTTCCCGACTTGGAGCGAGATGGACCCGTCGCACTTGGAGTTGTCGCTGCAGATCGACACCGAGCCCGAGGCGCCCGAGACGTATGGGATCGCCGATCGCGAGCACACCGAGTGGGCTGCGAGACGAGCCACTTCATACCCGTGGTCGCAAAGCCACCGCGGCAGCCGTTGGCGCCTCCGGGCGTCGTGCAGCTCAGTACTTGCTGCTCCGAGAGGTCGATGGCCTCGCCGGTCGCGAGACAGTGCGCCGAGGACACGACCGCTGCCGCGGCGATCGCCCAATGGCTCCGACACTTGCCCATGGTCTTGACTGGCGGCACACAAATCGACTGCTTGGTCCAATCGACTGCCTTGACGACGGGGCCACCGAGAGCCGTATGATTCGTCCGGGTGGCGGACGACAAGCGCTCCGGCAATGGCCTTGCCGAGACCATTGCGAACCGCACAAACTCTTCGTCCGTGAGCAGTGCAAACTTGGTCAAGTGGCTGAACGTCGCGTGTGGATTGGCCTCCTGGAGGGATGGCAGCATCGCCTTTGCCGCTCGGATGCGCCGAAGGAGCTCGTCGCGGTACGGCTTGACCGACGCCATGGCCACGCGCACGTCGTCGTCGCTGCACGTTGCATGACGCGGGTGCGTCACCGACACGACACGGCCGCGTCGGCACCTCGTATCGAGCAAGGCCCACCGTTGTCGTCTGAAATGATGACGTGGCAGCCTCCTGTCGAGCACGTCACCGAGAAAAATACAGCGTTGTCCATTCTGGTGTCGTAGACACGTGCATAGGTTGTCGCCGGTCCCAATACGAGGGATAGGTTTCTACGAGGGGTAGGTTTCCCGGTCGAGCCAGTCCAGTGGAGAGTATAGCGCGTGTAAAGGGTCGAGGCGCCTTTGTACGGCCGCGCCAGAATTTATCTACGGTAGGGACTTTGAACGT
>NW_012156414.1:139597-144574 GCF_000151545.1 Saprolegnia parasitica CBS 223.65
ACTTGATACTGTGGGTTTGGATCGTCGAGTTGGCGTGGACGAGGTTGTCGATGACGAGGCGAGTGCGCTTGGCCCATGCAAGAAGCGCTTCCTGCATGGTCCGCCAACCTCGAGCATGCTCGAACGCGCGATCATCTACCTGCCATCGCGCTCCAGCTCCGGAACTAGCGGCATGACCGCCGTCTGCCGTGACATCCCGAGCCTCCATAGCGTCGTCCGCGCGTGCTTGTCGAAATGACCTGCTTGGGACCGGATAATCTGTGGCGTATCCAGCTTCTCGGCATTCGCCACGTCAGTGCTGCCGAATTTACGAAGCAGTGCCAAAGCTGAGATTTCCTTGAGCTGGTCGACGATGGAGCTGTCCGACCGCGTCGACGAGCGGCCCGTGTCCAATGCGACGTGTGGCTGCGTATGATTTGGAGCCAGCGCACCGGAGCGCCGACCGGCCGCCAGCAGGATTGCCTATCTATCGCGTGGCGCGACCAGTCTTTCTTGTCTGGCGCCAGCTTGACGACCACGACTGCTGAAGCGCGCTGTCCTCCACGTCGACCGTTATCTCCCGCGGTCAATCCAACGACCAGCTGCTCGTTGGCAATGACCTGCTCTGTCTTGCGCCTCGTTTCGACGCCTGTGCGCGCCATGGCCGTGTCGTGGTCAGCGGCCTGCGACTTACTGGCTGGGCGTCGGCGATTGCGGCCAGTAAGTCGCAGGCCGCTGACGGCGCAAGCACACGTGGCTTCCTCTTTCCATGAAGCCCCAACTGTGTGTCAACGAGACGAGCGCGACGACAAGCTCAAGAAGCAGGTGCATGCCACCCACGCAGCTTTTAGCTATGGACCTGTATCTCGTACATTCAACACGATCAATGTGAAGGTGATGGTAGACGCACACCACATGCAATGTTATCTGGGTTGTTATGCGCGCCGTGGGGTGTCGAAACCATATTTTCGCAAGCAAGCGGATCTTGTCGTAGAGGCAGCAATCTAGATCGAGATGTCTCCAACAGTAACCCGACCCACCCGGGGTCCAAGTGGTAATAATGACCTGGCGCCTTTGCCTCCTGAGCAAACAAGTTATTGAGAAAATGTTGTTGATTGATGGTTAGTCGCGTAGCTATGCTGTAATCTAGCTACGGATAAAGCGAGAGAGGCCCTGCGTCGTGGCACGATTTTTGACCATGAAGAGCTGCACCATGGAGGCGAGGCCGTGCTTCGTGGCGCAGTATGCCGACGTGGTGAGCCACTCGATGGCGAGGTCAACAAACGTCGCGGGGCAAGTGGCCGCCGCGTTGTACTGCATGGTTGCAGGGGCCGCAATGTTGACCGGCGAGTAAAAGGCCTCGTGCGAGATGTGCGAGGCCACGGAGTCGAGCGCTGCAGGCGTTCGGTAAAGGCCGACCTTGAAGGCGACGTGATCGTCGGCCCACTTGGCGTCTTCGAGACCGACGAGTTGCAGGACCAGCCGCACAAGTTGCGGCATAAGCGCGTCTTGATCGGCGCAGCGGTGAGCCGCAGAAGCCGACCGCTGCAGAGCGGAAGCGTCGGACCAAAAGCGGGACGCGGAGCTCGTCGGTCCATGGTACGGTGCGTGCAGAAAGTCTCGTCAAAACGGGGCCGGCGTCGGAGGCCCGTGGCGTCGGAGGCCCATTCGTCGGCGTTGAGGCCGACGACCTTGTGGTGAAGCTGTGGACAGTATGTGAGGGCGGCGGGGTATTTTCAATTCTGTTGATCCTCACACAACCTACTGCCAACGTCCAACGTCTTTTTCCCCTACTGCCTACAGTTGCACTAGAACGCGCTGCCACGTCATTCTAATGCGCACACCGCATCACGACATTGCCCGAGACATCGCAATCTATAATAGAGAAAGACCGGCTAAGAGGACGATTGGGGCACCTTGAGCTAGCTTCATATTCGTGGAACAGTGTGATCGGGAGTCGCACGGGCGGCGCGGGGACGTGCCAAGCTTGTATTTCAGTGATCGGCCAGACCAAAAGAGGCGAATCGACTATTTCCACGCAATATGTTGAAGCTGACAAGATCCTTCTAGAGGTCTTGCTTGTACCATCCCGACGCGTGCAGCGCATCAAGACAGATACTTTGTTTCGTTCTACACCTTTTTCGACTTGGCGGACGAAGCCCGCTTTGCAAGCACGAGTGCTCGTGGGCGCCGTGTCTCCGACAGCGATCGTTTGAAACCAGGACAAATGCAAGAGACGCAGCTGGTCGGTTGGTCGTGCTATCAAGCTCGATGACAGAAACGTTGGAAGCGTTGGCGGCCTAAGTGTCGATGCGGTCGGCCTGTACAAGATCACGATGGCGCGCATTCCTGTTGCCATGACGGTACACCTCTTCTTCACTGGCCGCAAGTTGTCGGCGACGTCCGCAAAACTCTGTTTATCCTCGCTCTAAACGGAGAGCTTGATACGCACATCATTTTATCTTCGGCACCGCCACCATTTCAATTCGGCAGACCTTCAGGTGGCAAATGCCACCAATGATACATCATCACATGGACGCATCTCTTGCTTTTCCAAAAGGGAGAAGCAGAGGCCGCTACGTCCTTGTGGACCCGCAAAAAAGAGGCAGAGCGACAGCGCCTCGATCAAGAAGCTCTCGGTCAACTTGCACTCGCTAGCCATTATGCTTGAGCCTCGTACGCAGGCGGCGATGTTGTGGGTTGCGTCTTATGACCGGATACGACAGCTCGCATCCGCAAAAAACGTGATTTTAGACTAAGCCTGAGAATACTCTCGAGAATAGTATGCCCAGCAACTTGAAGCTGGACAAACGCGCATTCTTGCAGTGAATGACAGACTAGTCGTTGGGACACTGTGGCATCGCCAGCGTCCTGCACGCCAGCGACACCGAGAATGGACGCGACATTGCTGGTGCACAGTACAAACAGGTTCGCGTTGAAATGAAGCTGGCAAAACAAACGCAAACATTTCGCAATCGTTGCGCTATGCACAAGGCCTCTAGAAGGATCTTGTCAGCTTCAACTTATTGCGTGAAAATAGTCGATTCGCCTCTTTTGGTCTGGTCAAACACCTAGATACAAGCTTGGCACGTCCCCGAGCCGCCAGTGCGACTCCCGATCACGCTGTTCCACGAATATGAAGCTAGCTCAAGGTGCCCCAATCGTCCTCTCAGCCGGTCTTTCTCTACTATTTTGCGATGCCTCGGGCAATGTCGTGATGCGGTGTGCGCATTAACGATAAGCTTAGAATGACGTGGCAGCGCGTTCTAGTGCAACTGTAGGCAGTAGGGGAAAAAGACGTTGGACGTTGGCAGTAGGTTGTGTGAGGATCAACAGAATTGAAAATACCCCGCCGCCCTCACATACTGTCCACAGCTTCACCACAAGGTCGTCGGCCTCAACGCCGACGAATGGGCCTCCGACGCCACGGGCCTCCGATGCCAGCCCCGATTATGTGACGACTTTCTGCACGCACCGTGCTTGCGCTGGCGCGTCTGCTTGCGCGCGCCACGCCACGGACCGACGCGCTCCGCGTCCCGCTCAAGTGCCCGGGCGACGCCAAGGCGATCAAGAAGCAGCCGTTCTTTTTGAGTTTGCGACGCTGCAGCTCAACCGCTGCTTCCAGATCGCGGGCTTTGTCAAGCGCCAGTCGACGTTCGCGCCGGCGATGCGCATCGACCTCGTCTTGATGCTGCTCAAGTTTGCCGCTCTCGTGTCGAAGCCGCCTACGGGTCTCCGCCAGCTTTGGCTCTCGACCAAGCTCCCGCCCGCCCTTGCGCTCATGGTCAGCCAGGCCAACGTACCAAGCGTGTACAAGGCCATCGGAACGGCCTCGCCAACTTTATCGGTACCTAGATATAACTAGTTATCGACCAACTAATCAATCAACAACATTTTCTCAAAACTACTTTGACTTGCTTACTCAAGGGGCAACGGGCGGAAGGCTGGTTACTTTCACAAGTTGCGATCTATACTACTGTAGCTCTACAACGCGATCCGCTCGTTTTCGAAAAGATGGTTTCGACACCCCTCGGCGCGCATAACAACCCAGATAACATTGCATGTGATGTGCGTCTACCATCACCTTCATATTGATCGTGTTGAGTGTACGAGATACAGGTCCATAGCTAAAAGCTGCGTGGGTGGCATGCACCTGCTTCTTGAGCTTGTCGTCGCGCTCGTCTCGTTGACACACAGTTGGAGCTTCATGGAAAGAGGAAGTCACGTGTGTTTGCGCCGTCCAGTCGTAATAGGGTCCAAAGATGGTCGTGCATCGGGCCTCCAAGCGAGCCTCGTTGCTTTTGAGGCACAGAGGGATCCACAGAGGTAAGAAGCGCGGCGTCGGCTGGCTGGGCGTCGGCGATTGCGGCCAGTAAGTCGCAGGCCGCTGACCATGGCGCGCAACAGGCGTCGAAACGAGGCGCAAGACAGAGCAGGTCATTGCCAACGAGCAGCTGGTCGTTGGATTGACCGCGGGAGATAACGGTCGACGTGGAGGACAGCGCGCGTCAGCAGTCGTGGTCGTCAAGCTGGCGCCAGACAAGAAAGACTGGTCGCGCCACGCGATAGACAGGCAATCCTGCTGGCGGCCGTACGGCGCTTCGGTGCGCTGGCTCCAGATGAGGCGCAGCCACACGTCGCATTGGACACGGGCCGCTCGTCGACGCGGTCGGACAGCTCCATCGTCGACCAGCTCCTGGTCATGGAAATCTTAGCTTCGGCACCGCTTCGTAAATTCTGCAGCACTGACGTGGCGAATGCCGAAAAGCCGGATACGCCACAGATTATCCAGTCCCAAGCAGGTCATTTCGACAAGCACGCGCGGACGACGCTATGGAGGCTCGGGATGTCACGGCAGACGGCGGTCATGCCGCTAGTTCCGGAGCTGGAGCGCGATGGCAGGTAGATGATCGTGCATTTGCGCATGCTCGAGGTTGACGGACCATGCAGGTAGCGCTTCTTGCATGGGCCAAGCGCACTCGCCTCGTCATCGACAAC
>NW_012156414.1:144674-161448 GCF_000151545.1 Saprolegnia parasitica CBS 223.65
TGCCCATTGCGGCCAAGGTGCAGCAGCTGCAAAGCCACGGCAACGCGTCGCGCTTGGCCGCTCAACCCGCGCTGTGCCACAAGGTACGTGCCGACCGAGGACTCGCGCCTTGCAGCGGTAGTCGCTGCATTTAACGTTGGCATACATGCATGAGCGATCACGCGTGCAATGCAAAGCTTGTCGCTTGAGCTTGGGAAGCAAGACATCGCTCCAAGCCCACTCGTGCTGTGATGCTATGACGAGGAGAGCTGGCAACATCATTGTCCACCCTGCACTCACTATATGCCGTTGCCACTACGCACAATAATTGTTTTACACGATGACTTGACGTAGCTGCAGGTACCATAGATTAAGAGGTCGGGGTTGGCGTCGATAAAAAAGTACATTTTGTATTGTATATGGCAGCATCGTCCGCAACAAAATATGACGCGGAATCGGGCATGCAAGCGTCTGAACACGCAAGTCGTCCGCTTCCGCGAAATAGGGTATCGAATCCTGACCCTACTGAGAGTAAAACCTCGCGCTGTACCGCCAGACCATAGGGCTTTCATGATCTTTTACGTTCAAAGTCCCTACTGTAGATAAATTCTGCCGGCGGCCGTACAAAGGCGCCTCGACCCTTTACACGCGCTGTACACTGGCTCGACCAGGAAACCCTACCCCTCGTAGAAACCTACCCTCGTATTGGGACCGGCGACAACCCATGCACGCGTCTACGACACATGGCATACAATACTAATAGTACGTAGCATCATTCTTGGTTGGGTGCTCCAAACGGAGGCTGCCGCTGCCGAGGTACAAAGTGTAGATGCCACAAGGACGGCTCTCGCTCCTGCAATCGTTGGCTGGGTTTGGCGACGGCGTTGGACGAGTTTGACCCGAAAGTATTAATAGTCCTCGCTACATCCAGGCAGCACAGTACATTGGACAAAGCCCGTGACACTGAGGGCGACAGCGCGGTCGCGGGTCGACCAATGCAATGTGCCCATGGAGGGTCCTCTCTTTTATGAAGAGCCCTCGTCATTGACACCTACCAACTTGTATGTTCCGGTAAGGAGGTAAGGTATCACTGGTGCAGAACTCGTGTTGTATACCAAATGCTATAAATGTATGTTGTGGCGCGCATCGCCACAACATATAGCTTCGCAGCATGTAGATGTGCTTATTGGTCCTCCATACTTCAGGCGACAAGATCTGCATCCCATGAGCATCAATATTCATTCATTCAGGCTTGTTGGAAATCAAACACATCAAATGGAGCGACCGTCGCTTAGAGACGCGGGTGCGAGTCTTCGGTCGGCGGCACGGGCACGTACGTCGTGGCGCGGGGCGGGTTGAGCGGCGCCGCAGCGGCCGTGCGCGACGCGTTGCCCTTGCCTTGCTGGCGCAGCTGCTGCACCTTGGCCGCGAGGCGCGCGCCGTACTCCTTGTCGGCCGCGGCAAAGTTGGCAATCTACAATCCCCATACATCTATCAATGTATCAACTTGATACAGGCGTACCGCGCGGGCCTGGATCGTCGGGTGGGCGTGGACGAGGTTGCCGGCGATGTTGTCGACGAGGCGAGTGCGCTCGGCCTCCGAGAGCACCTTGCGGTAAAAGTCGCCGCACTGCGAAAAGTTGTCGTCGTCCTTCGTCGAGTACTTCATGACGCGCGTCGCCGCCGGGATCTTGGCCGTCATCTGGGCCAGGCCCAGCGCAAAGGATGGGCCGCCGGCTGAGTTGGGAAAGTAGTTGGGCGTGCTGCCCATGTTGCCGATGACCGACATGGCACCGTCGCGCTGGTATGTCTGCGGCGGGCGCAGCGGCTGGTTGACCGGAATCTGCTGGTAGTTGACGCCGAGGCGGTGGCGGTGCGTGTCGGCGTACGAGAAGAGACGGCCTTGCAGCATCTTGTCGGGCGACGCATCAATGCCCGGTACAAAGTGCGACGGCGCAAACGCGAGCTGCTCGACGTCGGCAAAGTAGTTGGGCGGGTTGCGGTGCAAGACGAGCTTGCCGACTTCCCGCAGCGGGTACGCCGAGTGCGCCCAAATCTTGGTCACGTCAAACGGGTTAAAGCCCTTCGCGAGCTGCGCCTCGGCGTCGGCTTCCGACATGACCTGGATGTAGAGTGTCCACGTCGGGAATTCCTTGCGGGCAATGGCCTCGTACAAATCTTGGATCGCGTAATCCGGGTTGGACGCGCTGAGCTTCTCGGCCTCGTCGACCTACACGTCAAATGTATCGACTGGATACAGCGAGATGCAAGGACGCACCGGAAGGTTGCGGATGCCCTGGTCCGTCTTGAAGTGGTACTTGACGTAGCTCACGTCGCCGGCGGCGTTCGTGTTCATAAACGTGTGGCTGCCGTACCCGTTCATGTGGCGGTACCCGTCCGGAATACCGCGGTCCGAGAAGAGGAACGACACTTGGTGCGTCGTCTCGGGGCGCAGCGAGATGAAGTCCCAAAACATGTCGGCGTCCTTGAGATGCGTCGACGGATTGCGCTTCTGCGTGTGGATAAAGCTCGGGAAGAGAATCGGGTCGCGGATGAAGAAGATCGGCGTGTTGTTGCCAACGAGGTCCCAGTTGCCTTCCTCCGTGTAAAACTTGACCGCAAACCCGCGCGGATCGCGGACCGTGTCGGCGCTGCCCGACTCGCCGCCGACCGTCGAGAAGCGCGCCGCCACCGGCGTGCGCTTGCCAACCGCTGCAAAGAGGCTCGCCTTGCACACGTCGGTAATGTCGGCCGTCGTCTCAAAGTAGCCAAACGCGCCCGCGCCCTTGGCGTGCACGACCCGCTCCGGGATGCGCTCGCGGTCAAAGTGCGCGAGGTGGTCGATGAGCGCAAAGTCCGTGAGCACGATCGGCCCGCTCGGGCCCGCGGTCGCCGACGCCGTGAGCCCGTCGGCCGGCAGCGGCGCGCCGTTGCTGCTCGTCATCGTCGTCGGCTTCTTCATGCTTGTTCCGCGGCCAATTTGGAAATGGCGACGTTGCACTTTCAGGCAACGGGCAAATCCCGATCCGGAAATCCGGAAAAATGGGCTCGGCCTCCAACTTCAACCGGACGCTTGCCGATGCGAACGCTCGCGAGGTTGAAGTGAAAGATCGCGCGTTCTTGAGCGTCATAGTGCAGCTCGCGACGGCGTGGAGGCAGCACGTTAGCGGGACACGCATCAGCCGAGCGAGCGATTCGCTGAACACGCTTGCCTAATTGTAGTACTAGTACGCTGAGCTGTGAAATCTCGGGCCATTTCTCATCATGCTACCTTCCCACTCTCGATCGATGGGTCGATCGATCAACCAAAGGCTCGTTAGCACGCCAAGCTGCCGTCACCGCGAGCGAATCGACGCTAGGAACTTTAAATCCCAGACGAACGGAGCCGCTAAATTGATTTTCTTTTCTTGTTGATGTCTTGTCCAACGCGTCAACAAATGGCCAAGCATTTGCTGGGGACAACTCGGTTGCAAGTCTGGCGCCGACGTACCTGGTCCTTGGACCTTCCGACGCGGCGTCGCAGGTAGCGCAACCAGCCGAGCTAGCAAGGACAACCCAAGCCCTAGTCCGATGTCTCCCGATGAGCCCGGCCCGTCGGATTGAAGGATTGATACTTATTTATTTACATGCATTTGGGTCCATGGTGTCGACTCTAGAAGCGGTGGCTCGCGAGGTCGGGGCGCGCGCGGTTGCACACGTCGCAGTAGAAGGACGAGAGCGGGTTGAAAAAAGTGCAGCCGCCTTGGTCCGGGTCGCAGACCCACTTGTCTTTGGGCACCTCGCGGCGGCCGCTCATGCCCATCTCGCACACCGAGCACGTCGTCTCGAGAATCGGGTTGACGCACGTGCAGTTCTCGCACGTCCATGTGGTGGCTTGCGGCGTCTTGGCGAGCTTGTCGCGCGGCTCGCTGCACATGGCGCACGCCGTCAAGAGCGGCTCGTTCGTGTACGTGCACACGCTGCACATCCAGAGCGCGTCGCCGTCGGTCGTCGTCGTCTTGGCAGCGTGGTGCTCCTTTGTCGGGTCGACGTGGAAGGCCGCGCAGAGCTTGGCGATCGACACGCCGCGCTCTTCGTGCGCCGTCTCGACGAGACCGATAATCTCGTTGAGGTCGCTGGGCGAGAACCCGAGCTGGAAGCTCTCAAAGCACCGGAGGAGCTCGTCGTACGAGAGAACGCCGTCGTTGTTGCCGTCAAAACGGTGCCACGACGAGAGGAGCGGGATCTTCTCGGTGCGAATGCCGCGCTGAAATTGCTCCATCTTGGCGCGCGCGCTCAGCAAATGCCACTCGTCCGACTTGGTAAAGACCTTGGCCAGCGGCGTGTCGCCCCAGAGCTGGCGCTCGCGGCGGCGCAGGCGGAGACAACACATGAAGAATTCGTGCCGCAAGTGCAGCGGAATGTCGGCAAGGCCCGCGAGCACGTGGTCCATCTGCGGCGCCGTGTAGTACATTTCGCCGTTGAAGAACCGAAAGCACTCGATGGCTTCTTGCACAGTCGGCGTCAGCGCCGCCGACGACGCGTGCGACGCCTCGACGAGCGCGCCGTCGGCCGTGCGTAGCTGGATACCGCTGACGGCAAAGATGGGGTGCGCGCAGTGGATCATGCGACGCAGCGTCTCGCCTTCGGCCAGCGAGAGCGCGACAACGTAGACAGGCCCCGGCACCTCATTCTCGTCCGGTGTCCCAAGGTCCGATTGCGACGCGAGCTGGATCGCTTGGGCTGCTGCGTCCGTCGGGGCAATGCCGGGTTGTTGCGCGCAGATCGCAACAAAGAGCGTCGTGATGCGCGCGCGCAGCCGGCTCTGGATCTGAAGCGGATGCCACTCCATGAGAAAGCCAACGTTCTTGAGTCGGCGCTCGCCAAGGCCGATCCAGCGCGGACGAAAGTAGTTGTCCGAGACGAGCATCGAGACCGGAAAAGCGATCGACGGGCACGCCGTGTGCGCCTGGAAGCGCGCCATCGGGTAAAACGAGTCGCCCGTCATCTCCTTGAGAGCGTCCGTGCTCCACGGCACCGGATGCTCGTCGTCGCGCGTGTATGCGCTCATCTTTTGCTCTTCCTGCTCGGCCTCTTCTTCGGCCTCTTCTTCCGCCTCGGCTTCATTCTCGTGGACGACCTCGGCGTTCAAGTGCATGTCGCTCGACGCGGTCACGTGCCCGCTGAGGCTGCTCACGCGGCGCTGGACCGTCTCGATCCGCGCAAGCTCGGCCGGCGTTTGCACAAAGGCGGCATGCGCCGCCGTGAGCTCGGCCATCGTGTCGGTGATCGCCTTGGGCAACGGCAGCTGCGCCGCGACCGCGTACGACACTTGGACGCGGAAGGCGTCAATGCACTGCCGCAGCCAGTCGTTGCCTTGGAAACGCAGCAGCCGCTGCGTCGCATTCTGGCCGTGTCTGTGCGCATCGACTTCATCGAGGAGCGCATAGAGGGCGCGCTTCCGCCACGTGTTGTGGAGCTCCTGGAGCGAGAGCTGCACGAGCTGCATCGACTCCATCTTCATCGAGTTGACGAGCAGCCACGCGGGCACGAGCAGTCGAAAGTCGTCGAGAAGAACCGGTCCCGTCGCGACTTCTTGGCGAATCCGGTTCTCCACCTCGGGGATCAAGTACAAATGGATCGTCTGGCCCGCGCCAATGCCGCGCATGCGGTACGCGCCTTGGGCATAATCTCGAAACGTCATGTCCTTCCCAAGCGTGAGCACGGCGCGGGCACTCGTGCACTGCTTGATGTCCATGCCGGTCGTGTGCACTTGGTCGTAAAACGTAAAGCGCTTCTCGGGCCCGAGACCGCACTGCACGAGCGGCATCGCGGCCGCGTGGTCGCGCAGCAAAATCATCTGCCGGTCGCTCGGGTCCAAGTAGACGACGCCTTCCATCGAGAGAGGCAAGTGCGTCAAGAGGAAGCGCGCGACCTCTTCATTGTCGAGGCCCGTGATGAGCGCGCCCGTGTCGATGAGCGCATGGAACGGCGGGTCGTGGGTTGCAATGTCTCTGAGCAGACTCGTCGCGGTCCAGTCGAGCTTGCGCTCGAGCGTCGTCACGCGCGCCGACGTGAGCACCGAAAAGATGTTGCCGTCCGACTGCGGCTCATAGTGGCAGTCGCCGAGGTCCAACGGCAGCAAATTGCTCGGCGTACCCGAGAAACCAATGCGCTTCGCAAAGAGACTGTCGCTCCCGAGCTCGTGGCCGCACGCCGAGACCTTGAGCTTCTGAAAGTTCATGCACGACGGAAAGACGTGCTGCCGCACATAATAGTGCACGACCGACGGCAAGAGCCGCACCAGCTGCAACAAGCGCGTCACCTGCGACGCGTCGTTGAGCTGAAAGAGCGGCAGCGGGAGGACGCCGCTCGTGCTCTCGGCCAGCGCGAGGCCTTCGAGCACCCACGACCGGAAGAGCGCACACGCGGGGCGCTGCTCGCGCGGCCCGAGCTGCCGGCTAAAGTCGTGCTTGAGCTGCGCGACAACCGTCTTGATGTCGGTGCGCCGGACGCCTTCGTAGCGGTACGCGAGGATCGTGAGGCCAATGAGCACGTCGGGATGTGCAAACTCCGACGACCGACTCGGTACGTCCTTACCGACAAAGGGCACTGCGAGCAAGAGACGAGACGGCGTGTTGCCATTCGACTCGAAATGCTGCTTCTGCAAAAGGCCGTACGAGACGCGGTTGATCTTGGAAAGGCAGTGCGGCAAGAGCGTCCGGATCCATTCGCGCCCGAGGTTGAGCAGCTTGAGGCCGTGCTCCGAGAGCCCATTCTCAATGTGCGACTGACTACCAAGGTCGACGCGGTCGCACTGCAGGTAGTAGATGACGTCGTCCATCGAGAGCGTGCACTTGCCCATCTTGAAGTGGTGCGAGAGCCACTCGTACGCGACGCGAGCGAGGATCGGTCGGAGCTTGGCGTCATAGTACGCAACGTCCAGCAGCACCAAATGCGGGAAGCGCTGGAGCGCATGCACGTTGTAGCCCTCATGCAAGAGCGTGTGGAGCTCCGCGTGCAGCGGCGACGACGACGACGACGAGAGCACGACGTCGAGAAGGTGCATCGGTAGCTCCCAGCGGTTCGCCGCCAAGTCGATCGGAAACTTGTTGCCGATCGGAAAGTTGAGTTCCGACCGAAGCGGATGCAAGAGCACGTCCACCTCGTCCATGATGAGGACGCCGCGCTGCCACTGCCGAAGCACAACCTGAAGTTCGTCGGCCATGTCGGCGCGCGAGTGAAGCACCTTGCGGATGCGCATGCCGGTCCGCGACGTGTCGTGGAGGCGAAAGTCCGGGTCGTGCGTCGACTGCTCGAGCGAGTGGAGGAGCTCGACAAACTTGAGCAAAAGCGACTTGATGGCCTCGGGCGACGCGCAAATGACATCAGCGTGCACGCACGCACGCTGGAGCTTGGACGCAAGCGCTAGGATCGCCATCGGGTCGTCGTCGACGCTCCGGTCAAACGACAGCGTAAAGATGCGCTTTTGAAGAATCGCATTGCTAAAGCGCGACCGGAGCACGGCGCGCGACTGCTCGAGGAGCGCCGTCGGCATGACGTGCGTCACGAGCACCTTCGAGTCGGCGAGCATGTACGTCAAGAGCGGCCCGACGACCGTCGTCTTGCCGGCGCCCATGATCATCTGCTGCACCCGCGAGACGCCATTGTGCATGCTCGTCATAAAGCTCTCGACCATTTCGACTTGACGCTGCCGCAAGAGGAGCTCAAACACAAACTCAAAGAGGAGGTAGCGCGGGTCGTACGCATACGTCTGTCCATCGCGCTCCTTGAGGTAGTGGCGCGACGCCAAGAGTCCGTTGGCCACGTCCTGCGACGCGTGCAGCATCCGGCTCGCGTCTTGGTTTTGGTACAGCACGTGCGACTCGACGAGCGATTTCAGCGCGGCCGCCGACCCAATCAGTCGGTTCAGATGGCTCATACGGTTGGCGCAAAAGAGCACGAGCTGGACGAGCTGCAGTACCGTCGGCAATTGCGCCACATCGACAAACGGGTTCTTGCGCGCGAGGTCGCCGGCCATGTCGGAGGACGCGAGCGTCGACGCGAGGTACGCAAAGTCGATGGGCGTGTGCTGCTGCGCAAACCGCTCGACGAGGAAGCGGCACTTGGCCAAGCGCGTGCTCGGCGTATCGGTGACGCTAAATTCAACCACATTGACGCGCGCTTCCAGCGTCGCAATCGTCGCGAGGACAAAGGCTTCGTCCTTGGCGCGCTGCGCATGACTCGCTGCAATGAGCGTCTCGAGCTTGGCCACGCACGTCGCGCCGTCAAAGCCAAGGCGGGACACGCCGACAAAGAACGGCTCGAGCGTGTGGTTGGTCGTCTCGGCATGGTTCTTGACGTCGTCGGCCAATCGCTGCAGCAAGTCCTTGGCAACGACGCTCTGCGCCGCGGGGTGCGCCGAGAGATCAAACGGCAGCTGCGTCGCCAGTTCGCGCTCGGGGCGGCAGTGCACGACATAGTCCTCGGCGCGGAAAAAGCTGAGCGGCACAAACGGATGCAGCGCGTCGTGGCCAAGCGTGAAGACACGCTCGGCGCAGCTCGCGTCCGAGGGCTTGACCGCCAAAGGAAACGGAAACGCGCCGGCACGCGCGCGGCGCACCGTCTCGGGCAGCGTCTTGTGCGCGTGCGTGAGCTGCTGCCGCAACGGCGGGATGACGCGGTCGCTGTTGGCGACGAGGAGCGTCTGAAACTCCATCGTGGTCATGTCGAAAAAGTTCTTGAGCATCGAGTCCTTCAAGTGCTTCGAGTAGAGGTTCACGCCGCGCTCGAGCATGTGCGTCGAGTCCCGGTCCACGGGCAGCGCGGGCCACGCGTGGTACGGGTTCGAGAGCACGACCGCAACCTGCGACATGGCAATCGAGACCGAGCACTCTTCCTCGCCGTCCTCGACGACTTCCTTGCCCCAGCGCGCGAGCTTCAGATGCAAAAAGCGCGCGAGGAGGTCGGCCATCGACCGCGTGTACTCTTCGCCGTGCAGTCGGAGCGACACATGTCCGTTGAGACACTCGTACAAAAAGAGGCAGCCGAGGCCGCGGTTCGCGCCGCTCGCTTCGTCGCCGACAATCTCATTGTCCCAAATCAGCTTCATGCACTCTTCGTCGGCCAGCAGCGCCGACGGCCGCTTGTAGCGCACCGTCGAGAGCGTCGTTGCATGTTCTTCGAGGTACGCGGCCGTGAGCATGTTGAGCTTGACCCACGGCTGACCACCCACGCGGAGGCGCGCAGGCTTGACATCCGTGTCCATCTGCTTTCGCTGCTCGGCGACGCAGAGGGCCATGCGCACTTGCAGCAGCGGCGACATGTTCTCACAGAGCGCGAGCGCGTCGAGCTCCTCCTGGGCGTTCAAGCGGCACTCGGCTTGCACGTGGGCGACGCTGGTTGACACGACGTGCAGCTCGTCCGCCAAGCGCCACGAGCACTTATTTTCGCTGTACTGGATCGCGAGCGCCAATCGGACGCGGCACGCGCACGCGTCCGGGTGCCGGTCCTGCAGCGTCTTTTCAATTTGGTTGAAGATCCACTGCTCCTCGTCCGTAAACGGCACGTCGACATGGCACGTCGCAATGTACTGCGCCGCGCTCTTGTACTGGCGGTTCATGAGCGCGAGCAAAATCAGGTACAGCGTCGAACTCAGACTCGGCGTCAGCACAAACGTCTGGCTTGCGTGCACCGGGTACAAGTAGTAGCGCGTCTCCATGACCTGCTGCCAGCCCGCCGACGCGCGGTTGGGCACGACAACGGTCGAGAACGGCACGCCTTGGACCATCGGGCGATACACATCGTGGTTGGCGCACAGAAACCGGTACTCATCACGGGACGTGGCCAGCACGACCGCGTCCGGCATCGAGGTGGCGAGGGCGCGAAGCGGCGCCGAGAGCTTCGACATGTCGTCGAGACAGATAAACCACTCGCGCTGGTCGACCATGTAGAGATGGACGCGCCCGTCGTCCCCACGGCGCGGCTCAAAGCGCAACTTGAGCCGTGGCAGCTCGATGAGCGCAATCTGCGACAATTCTCCGACCGGGTCCGACTCGGTCTCGTGCTGCAATAGCGCCGTCGGCAACGTTGCCGTCCAAATCAACACGTGCGAGAGATCTTCAATGCGCCCCAGGACGTGTGCAATGCGCGCCATCGTAGAGTCCGGTGACGCGATATGGAGCGGGTTCAAGAGCACAAGCTCGCCACCGTGCGTCATCTTGACGCGCTTGGCGTCGGCTTGCTCGCCTTCGGACGCTTGCTTGGCCAAGCGCGGCGCGTTGGGCAGGGACGT
This sequence comes from Saprolegnia parasitica CBS 223.65, assembly GCF_000151545.1. Taxonomy (NCBI): domain Eukaryota; phylum Oomycota; class Saprolegniomycetes; order Saprolegniales; family Saprolegniaceae; genus Saprolegnia; species Saprolegnia parasitica. The sequence continues at coordinate 154,927 of NW_012156414.1, forward strand.
GTCAGCGTCACCACCGCGCGTGTCGGCTTCCATGCGTGCGATTTCGTCCGCGTTGTCGGGCTCGCAAAGCCACGCCGTCGCCAGCGTATCGTCGTGGTTGAAGAGCTCCAGCGCATACGTCGCCGCAATGCGCGAGACAGATGACGCCGCCATGACAGCCTCGACGAGTTGCTGCTCACGGAGCGACGCCTCGAGCGCTTCTTCTGGAATCTCGTCGGCTTGAAGAATGCGCGTCTGGTTGGCTTCGTCCAGCAGCCACATCGCGGCTTCTTCGACGCTGTTGCCCGACTCCTTGAGCGCAAGGACGCACCCCGAGTACGAAAACCCGAGCGACATGAGCTGGACTACGTCTTCGTCGGCAATGACCATCTCTTGGCGCATCGGCGGCGGCGTCGGCGGCACGGCAATCGGCGCAGGCGGCGGCGCAATCACCGACGGCTGGCCCAACGTGTGCTGGATCAGCGTCGGCGCGGCATCGATCGCCTTGCGGACAACGTACGCAACCTTGTTGTGCTTGAGCTGGATCTCGAGCTGGTACTTGAACCACTGCGACTCGTCGTCGAGCGGCTCGCCGCGCAAAATGCCGTCTTCGCCCTGCCAAAACTTGAACGCTTCGAGGAACGCGCTCGGAATGAGGCCCTGGAGAAACCGCGGCGGCAAGTACGTCTCAACGCCATGAAGGCTCTTGTTGCGACGCAAAATGACGAGCGAGTTGCCAGAGCTCTGGAGCTCCATAATGTCGCCCGCCGCGTACTGCACGCTCGGCGCGACCGACTCGCCGGCGCCCTCGACGTTGGGCACAAAGCTGTGCAGCGCGAGACGCGCATTCGACGTAAAGAGAAGCTTGCGGTGCAGGCGGCGGCCGTGCGAGATGAGCGAAAAGACATGGAGTACGTTGTAGTGGCGGTACACGATCATCTCCTTGAATGTCGAGAGAAAATCCGACTTGTCGTTCTTGTGCAGCGCCAGAAGCGTCACGTGCGGCGCCGTCTCGGGCGCCACGCTCGTTGGAAGGAAGAGCGAGAACGGCAGCTTCTTGGCCGGGTCGTCCTCGGGAAAGAGCGCGTTCACGACGCTCCGCACGAGACTCACAAACCAGAGCTCCGACTCAATCTCGTGCTCGTCCTTTGAGTACGGATCCAAGCGCCGGCTATACTCGGTTCCGAGGTACAGGAACCCCGTCTCCGTGGGCTCGGCCGGCTGCGCCGGCGCTGGTGTCGGCGCCGGTACATGCTTGGGCGTTGCGCACACCTCACACGCTGCGTTGGGCTGGTCGCCGTTAAAGTTGGCGCACGTACACGCCGGGCACTCCCAGTACATCTTGGCGTCGCTCGGGACGGCAGGCGTCGCGGCCGGGACAGGCGGAAGAAACACCGTCGGCGTGTCGACGCCTTGGTCGTCGGGCGACGGCTCATCCCACTCCATGAGCTCGCACTCGGTGCCAAGAGGTGACTGAGTCGGAGATGCGCTTGGCGTGCGACGAGGCCGCAGTGCAGCGCTTCGTTGCCAAAGTGATGGCGATAGTCGGAAAACTGCACCATCGAGTCGGGCACGGGCTTGAGCTCGTCGTTGCGCCAGAGAATCTCGCCCGTTTGCAGGTCAATCTTCATCTCGGCTTGCGTGCACACGTAGCGACCCGTGCCGGCCACACCCGCGTCCATCGTCCACTCGTGCGTCGGCACGGTCTTGGCCCGGAGCGCAATGTGCAGAATCGAGTTGAGCAGCGCGTTGCAGTCGTTCGGCGAGAGCGACTGGGCAAACTCGACAATCGACCGGCGCTTGGCCTGCAGCAGCTCAAAGAGCTCGCTCTCGAGAACGCCCGCCGGCGGGTACAGCACGGTGGTCGCGTCCTCCTTTGGCTTCTTCTTCAGAATGCTCGGTGCTTGGATAATCTCCATGCCGACCTTCAAAACACCGGGCGATCCGTGAGGTACTTGTCCAAAGACCCCGTCGCGACGTTCTTAGTGTCAATGCCGTGGGCTTGGAGCCAGCGCAAGAGTCGTTGTTCACTCGAGAGCTCCGACTCGTCTTCCAGGAGCACGTGCATGCCAAAGCAGTGCCAATTGCGCACATACGCGACACTTCCGAGCAGCGTCACCAGCCGCGCCGGTGTGTACTCGTCGACGCGCAGGTTCATAAAGAGAAGCGCCATATACGAGTGGATGACGCACGCCGTGCGGAGGTCGTCCTTCGCCTCGGCCTCCATGCGCCACTTGTCCAGCGTCGTGAGCCCGAAACCAAAGAGCTGACCCACGAGCTCGCTGCGCAGCGCCTGCAGCGTCGCCAACGTCGTCGCAGACACGTGTGTGTGCTCGTACACGGCAAATGTCACATACCGCAGTACGTCGACGCTGAGCTGGAGCATGTACAAGATGAAGCTCGCGTCCGACGAGTGCACCGATGCCTCGCCGAGCTCCGTGATCGCCTGCAACATGATGAGGATCGGGCGCACGGTCGCCTCGGGTGCGTGCGAGAGCTCGTTAAGCAAAAGACCGTTCATCGTGCCGAGGTGGTCGGCGGCCTTTTGGTGGTGCACGCGCGCATCGAGCACCTGCTCGAGCGCCTCTTCCTGGAGCACGAGACCGCTCTTGCGCAGAGGTACGTGCGTAATCATTTCGGCGCTCGACTCGCCGCTCGTGCGCAGGACCCAGTCACCACCTTCAAAGAGCACGGCGCGCAGCAGCGTCTGCAAAAGTGGGTTGAAGAGGTACATGACGCGGTCCCGCGACGCGAAGAAGCCCAGGACGAGCGGAATGCGCGTATACGGCACAGTGAGGTAGCTCAGCAAATACTCCGACTCTTCCGACGAGAGCGTGCCCTGGAAGAGCGGCAGTGCATCCGTGTGCATCACATCATCCTCTGTCACGACGGGCAGCGACGTCTGGAGCAGTGGTGGCAGCGACGCCGGGCTCACAACGACGGGGCCCTCGCCGAAAAAGAGCTTGCGCTGGGTAAAGCCCGAGACATCAATGTCGGCAATGTCCTGGTCGATGCCGCGGAAGCCCGCCACCTCCCACTTGAGCTTGCCCGCGAGAAAGTTGCGCGAAATGTTGAAGCGGCGGCCGTAGCGCGACGTCGCCTCGTCAAACGTGAGCGACCACATCTGCCACTGGCGCAGGCCCGTGCGGCGGCGCATGAGCTCGTCTTCGCGCGTCTCCATCGTGCACAGAAACTTGCACATCGTCACGAGGTCGCGCGTCTGGGCCATTTCGGGGTGCTGCTCGGCAAGCGGCGTCGAGTCCGAGAGGAACCAGTCGACGAGCGCCTCCATTTCGCTCGGTGGGTTGGCGTCATCGGGCGCAATGAGCGGGTAGTTGTACAGCTCCATGAGCTTGCGCAAAAAGCCAAACGTCGTGCTGTACTTTTTGAGCTCGACCTTCTCGTCCGGCATGCGCAGCTCAAAGAGCGGCGTGAGCGTGTTGAGCGACGCAAAGTACGCAAGGACGCGGCCACGCACGACCGCAAACGACGGTTGCACGAGCTCCATCGCGCGCGCCGTCTCGAGCAGCGTCCGGCTGTTTTGGCAAAATGAATTCGCGAGCACGTAGCCCTCGGCCATTAGCAGCGACATCTCCATAGGCGTGTCGACGGCGACCGCGCGCAGCATGGCATCGTACATGGCCAGCGCACAGATCGAGGCGAGGGCCCGCGTGGCGTCCAAGCTTCGCGACGGCCGCTCAATTGACTGCCACACGATACCGAGGATAAGCACAAGGTTGTGAACGCTCTTCAAAACACCAAACTGCAGCTCCTTCCCGACAGGCTGCCGCCACATGTCGTCGTCCGCAATCGATGGCACGGGGATCGTCTCGGTAAAGAGCGTCGTGACGAGTTGGATGACTTCGTGGTGCAGCGCGACGCGCGAGGACGACGATCCGTCGCCTGCGCGCTGCAAGAGCGACTGGCACACGCCCTCGCAGCGGATAAAGGCCGCCGCCGCCAGCTCGATCGTACCGACACGCTCCGGGACGTCGAGCATGCTGGCAAGCACGGGCACGACTGCCTCGGCGACGTTGCCTGCATAGCCGTCGACGCTCGCGGGCTTGAAGTGCTCCATGTGCTCGAACGGAAGCAATGGTACTTGGCGATCAAACTGCCACTTGGACGTATCTTCCGGTGCCGGAGTCTTGGCTGCAATCAGCGCGCGCTTCGCATCCACGTCTTGGATGAGCTCGTGCACGGCCACAAGGTCGTCCGTCAAGAGCCCGCCGGCGGTGTTTTGCTTGATCGCGGAGAGGCCTGTTTGCTTGAGCGCCATGTGGATGCACGCACCCTCCGTGTCCGAGAGCGTCGGCAACGGCAGCTGGAACGTGTCGGACGGCACCCACGGGTAGTGCGCACCAATCGGATCCTGGAGCACGAGCTCAACACCCTAGTTGGTCGCGATATGAGTCGCTATACGTATGCAAGGGGTTAACGCACCAAAGGCGTCTTGACGGCGCCTGTTGCGTCCATGACGACGAGGAGCGGCATCTTCGAGACGTGGAAAGCTTGCACGAGCTTTTTGCGCGCCGCCATCTCTGCGATCGGGACGCACGCCCACGACACGGGAAGCGACATCAAGTGCGACTGGTACTCTTCGTCCGTCGAATCGAGCGGCACGACAATGATCGCGATGCGGCGACCGGCGGCCGTGAGGCTGTCGCAGAGACGGATGAGCTTTGTCCGAAAGGTCTTGCACGCAGGGCAGCTCAGACTCGCAAAGTAGACACCGATGACCGGCGCGTCCGCAATGACGTCGGGCAGTTGACGACTACCTTGCAGCGAGTCGATGAGTGAAATACCCGCCAGTGCTTGAATTGCCTACAGGGTCAACGCAATGAGACCTCCAGTAGCGACCGCCAAAATGTACATACCTCGACGGCCGACGTCTTGAAGGGCAGCGTCGGGTCGTCGAGAGCAATCAAGTCGTCGCGCATCTGCTTGAGGATGTTCCAACGCACGCGGAACATGATGCGCTTGATTTCAAACGCCGAGAGCCCTCTCTTGCGCAAGAGAAACTTGGCGGCTTCGACCACGTTCTTGACAAAGCCAGTGTTGCTGCGCTGCGGTGTGCAAAAGTACGCGTCGGGCGACGTCGCAAACGCAAGAGGCAAGACCGAGTCGGCCAGCCACGGCAAGAGCACGTCGTAGAGCGTCTCCATGCGGTGGTACTCGGACGGCGGGTTCTTCAGCCAGAGCGAAAAGGCAAGACTCCAGAACGAGAGGTCGAGCATGCGGCTTGCAGGCACGTGGGCGATCGTCGCGCACGACTGCACCTTCATCTTGAGCTGCGTCGGGTCCGTCGGGTGGTAGTCGCTGCCGGGCCCGCGGTTGCACACTGTGAACGAATACTCGTCGGCCGCCGTCTTCTCGACAATGTACACGACCGCGTTCCGCGAGAGCTTCCCGACCCAGCCACCGGGGATGATGTACGGCGTCCCGATCTGCATGTCCCGGAGGTAGTCCTTGAACTTGCCCATCACGTCTGTAAATTCCTTGGCGTCCTTGGTCTGGGTCTGCGCCCATGGCACCGCATCGCGGAGGCTCGCTGCGACGGCCTTGACGCGGTCGTCGTCCTCGAGGCCGAGGAAGTGGGAGACGAGGAGGAGGCCGTTCCCGAGCTGACCCCCATCGAGCTCCGTCGCCCCGATGTACGGGTCGCCCATCATGCCAATGCATGCGTCGACCTTCCAGATCTTCCCGGCGGTCAAGTCCATCGCTCGCCGATTCCGAAAATGCATGAAATCGTGGGGCAGATCTTGCCGAGAAATCCTCGCTTTTTTATTCCACGCGACCCATCGCATACAAACACCAAATTATTTAATTGACCATATCTTTTTTTCGAACGCCCTTCATTGGCCCAGCTCCAAACCAACCAATCAAACGCATGGAGGCGAGCGGGGGACCACCCTGGTCCCAGCGCCACGCCAACCAAGACAGGGGGTCCTAGCACCAGCAGCAGCAGCAGCAGCCCTCACAGCCATCACGACAGCAACGCCATCCGAGCACTTGTAGAGGGAGAGGTCCGCCAGCGTTGTATTCGCCGAAACAGTGTGTCAAAACAGAGTTCATGTACTGTTTCGAAGTACACTGTACGCACCGTTGCTAGTGTTGGTCGTCGTTGCGAAGCCGCGATCTTTCTCTGCGGCCAACGCCAACAATCGCAAATGGATTGAACGAGATCTGGTACACGCGTATGTGGTGTTGAGCGCTGTGAATGCATCAACTTACTGTACTCTGGTGCTGCTCTGGGTCGGCGTGTCTGGTCCAAAAGATCTGGCGCCAAAATTCCGCCCTTCTGGAATCCTCTGGTTTCGACCGCTAGTCCGGATAACGTCCGGCATTTGCACATTCCGCACCTCGCATGGGACGAAGCCGTAGCCGAAGCCGAAGCGGGTCCCTGGACAGCTGGGGGCGTCGTCGCCAGCCTCGTGGGCGCGCCAACGAGCGTGGTCGTGACCGAAGCAGAGAGCGCAGCCGCGACCGTAGTCGGGATCGCAGTCGGGACCGGCCACGCGACCGTCGTGGTGGTCGCGGTCG
>NW_012156414.1:161548-187937 GCF_000151545.1 Saprolegnia parasitica CBS 223.65
GCGACGGAGCCCGAGCCCTCCGCGGTCGTATCGCCGTAGTCGAAGCGCGAGTCCAAAACGCAACACAGCAGAAGAGAGCGACGCGGCGCGCGACTACCGGTACGGTTCGCGAGTCGCCATCGCTTCAATCGTACTGTTGTGGATAGAGAGCGTATTCTACAAGGCGATGGCGACAGCAAGACGACGGACGTGGACGAAGCCACGGCCGACGCCGACGACGGCATGACGGAGGAAGAGAAAATGATGGCGCTCATGGGCTTTGGTGGCTTCCACACGACCAAGGGCCAGCAAGTCGACGACAACGTTGTGGGCCCTGCGTCTGGCGCGGTGCGCAAGACCAGCAAGCGCGAGTACCGTCAGTTTATGAACAAGCGTGGCGGCATTCCTCGCGGCCCGCCGCCACCGCCCTCCATGTAGTCGGTCCTCGTGCTCCACTCCATCCTCGATCCAAACACACAACGTGCGATTACACGTTCTTATGTCTTTCCTCACAAGGCCTCGCGGATGAGGCGGTTGTAGTAGTGGCAATGCACTGCGTCGTTGTGGCGCACCAGCTTGGCGGCGGCCTGCACCATCGCCGTCACGTGCGGCGAGAGCACGCCCAGCGTCGCATGCAGCTCCATCTCGTTCGTCGTGAGAAACGAAGCGAGCGCCTTGGTCACGCGCTGGAAGAAAAGCTTGTAGACCGCATTGGCAGGGTCCAGCGTGTGCTCGGCGCGGCGCTCAAACGCCGTCGTGTCGAGCGAGTAGCCTTTGGCGCAGAGGACGCGCGCCGCCTCGGCCGACGCGTGCACGGCCAAGTCGGGCAGCCGCGTCTCGCTGGCGTGCGCGAGGATGCGAATCTGGTCGCAAAAGGCCGTCGCGTCGCTTGGCGCATGGGCCACGTGGTGCGGCGCCAGCGCGCCGTGGATGAGCGTCAGGAGGCACGCTTGCATCGTCAGCACGTCCATCTGGTTGCGCAAATCCAACACGCGATCGTGGTCCATCTCCAGCGTCTCGGGCCACGTCTCGTCGGCCGCCATGCCGCTGGTCACCAAGCCGACAAAGGCCTCGGTCACGAGCGACCGGTACGCGCGGCGGTCGCCATTCGTCAGCGCCGCGCGGACAGCCGGTGACGCGCGCGACACGTGCCGCGCCAGCCACTGCGACGTGGCCGCGAGCGTGATTGCGCCGTGCTCGAGCTTGAGCGCAAACTTCTTTTGCTCGTGCTCGACGCCGTGGCGGGCCACGTACGGTGCGAGCACCTTGAGGTGCGCGTTCATAGAGTCGATTTGGATCTCGTCCACCTTGGCAAAGCCAAACTGCAAAAACCGAACGAGCGCCTCGACCCACGCCGCCTCGGACGCGGGCGTCTCCTGCAACCGGTCCAGCCACGCTTGGGTCGAGCTTGTGCGGGCGGGCGCTTCGCCGTGCAAGATCGCACGTAGCATCTGCTGCAGCACGGTCGCCCACTCGGTCCAGGACGACGACGAGGCTGCGAGCGCTTCGAGGTGCGTGGTTGGAAGCGCCGTCGCCAGCGCCTTGTGCTTGAGCACCGTCGTGAGCTGGTCCCGCAGGTCCACAAACGATCCGACGATCCGTGCGCGATCGCGGGTCGCCGCGAGCTGGTCCCAGAACGCCTGCCGCATGGTTTGCGCGACCGACGCGTGCAAGGTCAGCGGCGCATCGTCCAGCGACGGAATCTGGTAGTTGGGGTTCAGAATGAGCTCGTGCGCGAGCCGGTCGTTGGCAAAGACCTCCTTGGTAAAGCCAAGGTCCGGCTTGGAGAGCGGCTTGCGGATCGGGCTCGACGGTGGCGTCGCCTTGGCCTCCGTTGCCGGCGGCGCCTTGGGTGCCATCTGCTGGGCGACGCTAGCTTCGACCTTGGCGAGCTTGGAAGCCGCGACCGTCGGGCCAAACGACTGCTCCATAGACGCGCGCAGCTGCGCCATTTGGCGACCCGACTTGTTCTGGACGTCGGTCGACCCCGTGCGCATGGCCGCAACGTGCACGGCGTACACTTCCGCGTAGATCGTGAGCATGTCTGCGTCGAGCTGCGCGGCGTCGTTGGCCTTCCACGAGTTGAAGAGCGCTTGGTAGCTAAGACAGTACGCTTCCCAGCGCTTCCACGCCGCTGCAAACGCCACGAGCGAGCGGACTTTGAGCGTCTCGCGCAACGCAGCGAGCTCGTCCGTCAGACGAGACGCCGCGCAGGCCAGCGGTGCGCTGTACTGGCTGTCGGCCATCGTGTCGGTCGGGTGGTGCGCAAACATGCCAGCCATGAGGAGGACGCGGTACGACATCGGGACCGGACTCAGCGCTTTCGTCAACGCGTGCGCGGCTGCCGCCGTCTTGCGGTTCTGGACAAGCTCCATGCTCTTCTCAAACGACGCGTCGCTGATTTGCGTCCAGGTTGAAACCACCGACTGCATCGCAGGAACGAGGGGCATCGCGACCGAAAACGCTTGGCGCACGTGCTTCCAGGACCGGAACCACGTCTGCAGCTGCGTCGCGGCCTGGCTCTGGCGGGCTTGGACGCGCTCGCGCTTGTGCTGCTCGATGCGCAGCGCGTGGCGCGACAGCTTCGAGACGTACGCAGTCGTGAGTTGCGTGCGCCGGTGATGCGCCGCATGCAAGGACGCGTCGTAGAGCTGGCGCTTCTCAATCATGCGGTCGGCTTGCTGTTGCAGGGTCGACATGATGTGCTCGTTGCGCTGCTGGCAGTTTTGCGCCGTCTGGTTGAGGCGCTCGAGGCGCCGCTGCTCCGCCGCCTCCAAGCGTGACTGGATACGCAGCAGCTGGTCGTCGGCGCGGGCCTGGGCTTCCAAGTGCACGGCGCGGGCAACCGAGATGGCCTTGGACACATGGCTCTGCGCCGTTTGGCGTCGGTGGCTGAGCTGCTGGCGGCGCTTTCGGCGGGCCTCCGAGATGCGGTCCCACATGGCTTGGAGCTTCTCCGAGGCGTCGGTCACGCCGCTACCGTCCGCGCAGCGCTGTTCGAGGCGTAGTTGGCAAGACGACTTCATCGCAAATGCGAAACTGGGTCCAAAGCACCCGTTCTCTCGAATGTTCTCCCATATGGCCAATCGGAGATGACCAAAATCATTCCGGCGCTTTGATTGGCCAAACCGAATCAAGTTGAAGTGGGACGTAGAGATTGGCCACGACGTGGCAAGCGCAGGATTTCACGAGCTTTCCTCACACAGCCATGTTGCACTTGCGCTGCATGCGACTGCGCGTACATCGTTGTCGCTGAAGAGGACGAGTTAATGGTGTTCAAGCTTGAAGAAGGACAACGACTGGGGCGCCCGATGTTGGTTGTGCGTGCGATGGTTCGATGTTGGTGCATGCTACTACGTACTTGATTGCAGAGATATGCAACGAGCGAGCTTGCCTCCCAGTATCTGGTGTGTGTGCGATTATTCGATGGGAGAGTGACCGGAGACCAATCATCTGATTGAATTTCGCTCCATGCAAGTGCTGGTAGGCTAAACGACAGCGGTCGATCGAGGCTGAAATTGTGGAACGTGCTCGGACTGACTGTGAAATCGAGTTCAGGCGTGGTGACTCACCAGCGCCAATAGTGTGCTTCAAGCACGATGAGGGCCGATTGGGAAAGGTGGAAGCTTGTGTGCGCAAGGGACGCTTTTCGCCAAAAATCCACTTGGTTTCTTGAATCTCTTAACGGTTTCATGAGACGCTGACACCGTCGCCAGCAAGATTTCTTCTTCCGGCTTGGTACCGCTTTGGTTTCATTTCGGGTTGTCAGCGGGCTCAACCACCCTGCCTCTCTGCATCCACGTAGTACATGGCGAAACGAAGTACACTGCCATACACAAGCGTCAACGAGAAGGTTGCTGCGAGTGCAAGTCTCAGTAGCCAACGAAACACTCTGTCAAGTCCATCAACCAGGTTGTGGGTTGAAATCACATTAGCAGCGACCAACTCAAAACCGATACGTTGTACGCTTGAAAGCGTGGCAGCGAAGCACTTGGTCGTTGGGGGTGAACTGCGTACCGAGAGATCCATTTCGTGGTAGATGCCCCTCGCTGAGACCACGCACCTCGTTCTACCAGCCGATAGAGTGGTCACTGCACAGCTTTCACACATGCTCGCAATCGACTCGATGCCGTCGCAGGAGAGAGCACTCTCGCTTGATAGCTTATCCCATTGATTGTTACCATCAAGAATCAAGGCATCGCGTTGGTAGCATACCGAGCTTCATTCGTTAATTCAAGCCGGCGGACGCGAATGTTGGTCGTACCTGTCAAAACGCATATTACCTGGCGAGAATTCATTAGCCTGCCACTATGCCCATACAAAACGCAAGCTTTCAGCCCTTCCACGCCCGTTGGGTCCTGTGAAATTGCATCTTTCCATTCTCCAATTCGATGTCCGAGTACGCATACAGCAGCGAGGACGAGTACGACTACAACTCGGACGGCGACGACCTCGCGCAGGTCCCGGCCGCGCCCAGCGCCGAGTACACGGTCGTCAACACGGCCGACCTCCAGCGCGACCAGGACCTCCTCGTGGCCGAGGTCTCGGAGCTCCTCATGGTCTCGCCGGCGGTCGCGACCGTGCTCCTCCGCTCGAACCAATGGAGCAAGGAGGTGGTCCAGGACCGCTTCTACGAGCACGAGACGCCCAAGCGCTTCCTCGAGGAGGTCGGCGCCCAGCACCTCGACAAATACAAGATTGGCGCGCCGAAAGGCATCGTGTGCGAAGTCTGCCGCGACGACGTGCCGGGCCAGAACGTCATTGCGCTCGGCTGCGGCGCCATGTACTGCATTGACTGCTGGAAAGGCTACTTGATGACCAAGCTCGAAGACGGGCCGTCGTGCCTCACGGCCACCTGCCTCGCGTACAAGTGCAACGAACTCGTGCCGGACGCGCTCTTCCAGAAGCTCCTCGACGCGCCCCGGAAGAAAGAGCACGCCAAGTGGGCGCTCCGGTCCTTTGTCGATAAGAGCCAGAACATCAAGTGGTGCCCCGCGCCGGGCTGCCCGAACGCGATCAGCGGGTCGGGCGGCGACCTCTTTGTCGACTGCGTCTGTGGCTGCAAGTTTTGTCTCCGCTGCGGCGAAGAAGCCCATCCCGTCGTGACGTGCGACCAGCTCCGGATCTGGAAGGAGAAGTGTGCGAACGAGTCGGAGACGGCCAACTGGATGCTCGTCAACACGAAGAAGTGTCCAAACACCAAGTGCTCGGTGCGCATCGAGAAGAACCAGGGCTGCAACCACATGTCGTGCAAGACGTGCCGCCACGAGTTTTGCTGGATCTGCATGGAGTCGTGGCAGTCGCACTTTTCGGGCGGCACGGCCAACTACAACTGCAACCGCTTCAACGCGACAGCGTCGCAGGACTCGGACTTGTCGCGCGCCAAGACGGAGCTCGAGCGCTACCTCTTTTACAGCACGCGGTACTTTAACCACGCGAAGGCCGAGACGATTTGCATCAAGGGCCGCGCGGACGCGGAGGCCAAGGTCGACGACCTCCAAGTAATGACGGTCGTCGACTTTCAGGCCGTGCTCAAGGCCATGGACCTTCTCATCAAGTGCCGGCGCATTCTCAAGTACACGTACGTGTACGGCTACTACCTCGACGGCAAGGCGACGACCGAGAAGCAGCTCTTTGAGTACCTCCAAGGCGAGGTCGAGTCCAACACGGAGGTGCTCACGGGCCTCACGGAGAAGCCGCTCGAATCGATGGTCATTGCCGATATTATGAACTACACCAGTGTCACGGACAAGTTCATGACGCGCTTTGTCGAAGGCGTCGAAGAAGGTCTCTGTGGGTGAAGTGCCACCCCGCTCTCTGTCTCCCTACACTTATTCTATCAAAACATTTAATCAACCACCCGTACGTTTGTCGCCGACTCTTGTGACCAACCGACCTGAAGGAGCTCAAGTCGGGAGATTGGTTGCCGTATTTGGGGCCGACCCAAGTGCCCTCACGCGCAGCCAGCGCACGTGGCGGGCGACCGATCCAGCCCACGGACAGGGGAAGGCAGATCGACGCATGATCGTGTCTCGTGTATGAGGGAATGGTGCATATTGCTATAACGTCTACATAAAGATAATGGAAAAGATGTCGTATTAAAGACAGACGACCGACGTAATGTCCTTCATCAGGTTCTCTTGCTGCGCTCTCCATGCGTCAATGCTCTCTTGGAGGAACGCGGCGTTGGCCTGGAGCGGTCGATGGAACGCAGCCATGTTGGTTTGGTACGTGGGCATCACGGGCGGGAACGGCATCCCCTCCGAGCGCTTTTGCTTGGGTGGCGCCTTGTTCGTCTTGTGTTGCTGCTGCTGCTTCTTGGCGACTTTGCCTTTTTGATTCTCGACGAGCTCGGCGATCTGCTGCTGCACACGCTGGCGAAAGATCTCTGCCAACACCGTCTTCGTGCTCGTCGGTGCAAAGCCAGATTGCGGCTGCATCGCGGGCGGCGTTGCCACGGCCATCGTCGGCGACATCTCTCTCGCCGCTGTTAGTGGTCGCATCGGAGGCGTCGACTGCGCCAGCGGTGAAAGGGGTATCGAGGGCTTCGCGTTCAACCGCTCAACTGCCATTGGCGTCTCCGCGACTGGTGGCGACGCGGGCGGTAACAACGCAGCTGGCGCAGCGGCGTCTTCTGTCACCGTAGTCGCGCGCAGTGTTTTGCGCTGCTTTGCCGGGGGCGACGGTGACCGCTCGGGCTGAGCGACCTCCGCCTTGGCTTCAGTTACCTTGCGCTTACGGGGGCGGCCGCGCGATGCTTCTTTCGGCACTTCGATTGTACTTGCTTCAGCATCTTCTTCGGACGCATCGCTGTCTTTCTCGTGCGCGATGTACTTGGGATTGATGCCAAAGAGGTGCGTCGCATTGAGATGGCTGCGCTTCATGCTCTTCTCGTCCTTCTTGGCACCGGCAACGCGCGCGCCGTGCGGTGCAATGGCGGATTGCACCGCCCACGTGTCGAAACGCTTGTGCCACCCAAGAAAATGCACCTTGACCTTTTGCGCGTCGACATCAACGTCAATGACGCGCGCTTCGCTCCAGCGGCCCTTGTCGTCCTACGTGCACAAACAATCGCACGGGCTCATTCCTGCTGTCGACGTACCCGCACGTCGGCGAGCATGCCCATGACCACGTATTTCGGCTCTCGCTCCTTGCTTGGCGCCTTGGCGTCGACCTTTTTGGCTCGTTTCGCTCGCACCGCGGGCTTGGCCGGCACGGTGGGCGGGCTCGTGTGTCGCTTCGGCCGCGCCGCCGCCGTCGCCGTTCGTCGCGTCATCCTACGTCGTTGTCGTACGCAAGCTCGCTCGCAAGGAACCAAGTACCTCGTCCCGTCGCTTGATGGCGATATCGTCGTCGGCTGCATCCTTGTGGCGTAGGATCGGAAACTGATTGCGACGCTTCAGGCCGCGATCGTCCGGATACCAGGATTTTTCTTCGAAGTCGACGGGATTCGATCGACGGCCAGGTTTTTTCGCAGAGTTCGCTTTAACGTCCGCGTGTGCTACAGCAAAAGCACTTGCGCTCGTAGCTGGATCGGCTCCTTCGGCTCCGCACCAACGTAGTACTGTCCGAGTCCCGAGGATCCTGCGCCGACGCTTGTTATCCGGACGAGATCGGACAGATTTTCGATGACCTTTCGATAGATCTTCCGTTCTTCGATGGATCTATGCTAACCCATGGCATGTACCTCGTGAGCACGCCACCATTGCGATAGCCTCGTCGCCTAGAGCAGCTCGCTAATACCCGCTCGTATTATAGCGTCGGACCCGATCGCTGCAATTGTGGCGCTGTCTGGGAGAGCTGTCTGGGAGCCAAAGGAGCCCACTTCAACTTGGCATCCGGATCCGGATATGGTATTTGTATCCGGCGTGGCTGTTCTTGAGCGTCCATTGTCAGCAGAGGCCGGTCGAGAAGACGCAATGCTGGACAAGCTCAAGTGGCAGAAGCAGCGGCTGCTCGACGGCGAGCCGGGCTACAATGCGACACCAGCGCAGCAAGACGAGGCCCTTTCCTGCCCGTCGCTCAATCTCTCGTACAAGGAGCGTCTCTTTGGCTGCCTCCTCTGTTTCCTGCTCGGCATGGTGCTCTCGCTAGGGTCGACGGTGCGCTTGGCGCAGCTCGTGCGAGGCCGGCCCGCGCCGTTCGCCATTTGCTACACGCTCGGCAACGTCCTCTCGCTGTGCTGCACCATGTTCTTTGTCGGGCCCGTCGCGCAATGCAAGTCTATGTTCCATGCCAAGCGGCGCGTCTCGGCCGCGACGTACGTGGTCTTTATCGGCGTCACGCTCGCGCTCTGCTTCTCACCCCATGTACCGCACCGCGCCGGCCTCGTCTTGATTTCGGTGCTCATCCAGTTCGGCGCGCTCTGGTGGTACACGCTCTCGTACATCCCGTACGCGCGCGCGGCCGTCGCCGGCGTCTTTAAAAAGTTTTGCTGTCAAGACGACCAAGTGTAAACACACCTGTAAATATAGCAAGACTCTACGTTGACGGCTGCAGTTATTAATACGGCGGTATGAGCAACACCCGGCGGTGCTTTAACCTCCTCCTGCGGCAAGTCGAGCCCGACGATGTCTTTTCCGAATTGCAGCGCGAGGACAGCGACGACACCCGCGTCGTCAAAGCGCGGTACGCGTCGTGACCGCGAGCGGAGGCTCGATGAGGTTAAGTAGGCGCTTCATCAAGGTGCTGGAGAGACTCTTGGGCCCTGACCACGACGTGTACATCAATTTCTTGTCCCTTGTTGCGCCACGTCACGACGATCAACTAGGGACGTGGCCGAGGTCGCCGACGCCTTCGCTGCCAAGCACGACGAGGCGTACGTCAATTACGTGACCTTTTGCACGCAGCTCCAAGCGACACTGGATGACGATCGAGATGAGGACGATGGAAAGAAGGCCGACTCGAGCAGCGCGTCCGAGCGCAATGCGACGACGTCCGAAGCGAGCTCGGCGCCGCGCCGCCACCGGCGCAAGCGCAAGTCCAAGCCCGACATCACCAAGCGTGCGATTCGCGTCGACCCGCGCCTTGAGAAGCACCGCGTGCTCAAGGTATATATGTCGTTCGATGTATCGCGGCGAGATTGGTTCGGTGACCCGTACTATCATAGAGCAGCATCCGCCACAAGGTGCTTCATGGCGCCAAGCACATGGCGACGTCCAAAGATGGATTCGATGGCCTTCGCGACGTGCTCTGCCAAGCCGACACGAACGGCACCGGCTTTCTTTCGGAAGCCATTTTTGTCGGTGCGGCATCCATCCTCCTAGCAGCAGCCCCATGATGATGTTCACGGTCGAGGTAGAGACGCTGCTGGAGCACATGCAGGCGCCATTGACCGCCAAGGAAATGGGCTACCTCACGACCAACCTCCGCCACCGCAAGCGGCCCGACGCCATCGACTACGAGCAGGTGCGGCGATATGAACGACGGTAGCTTCTCGTTGAGAGACGAGATAGATTGGGCTCTTTCTGTGCGTCGACAGTGAAGAGGAAGCGTCGACGTCCGGTGACGACAACGGCCGGCGTCGGCGGCAAAGCCTCGACGCGCCGCACTTGGGCTCGGACATCTTGTCGCTGGAGCGAGACCTCCGCGCACGTTTACTGCAGCGTCTGCCGCTCACCGCCGAGAACGCGCTGGCAAATTGCAGCCATACGCGGCGGTCGATCTTTACAGGCGCCGAAAAGTTTGTCGAGGCGTGTGAAGTCTTTGACCCGCTCTGCACAAATGCGCTCACGGAAGAGGGTACGCAGCACGTCTCGCACCTTGCGTGCAAGCGGCGCGTAGGGTATGCCAAGGCGCTCGACTACATCCACTTTACGGTCTCGACCTCGCAGCTCCAAGCGATTTTAACCAAGTTTCCCCGCGAACCGAGCTCGGGCGGCGTCAGCTACGTTGTGTTTCTAGAGTAAGACGTCCCGTGGCAAATGACTGTGCGCAACACGCGATCGTGTAGGCGCTACGGACAGCGGTACGCGACGGTCAAGCAGCAAACACACATGAAGACGCTCGTGACGCGCTTGGCCACGGACCCGAGCCGCGACCTTGGGCCGACGCTGTTGCATTTCAAGAAGCAGCTCGCCAAGTTCGACAAGCGCGTCACGGGCGTGTGCGCTGGCGTCGTCACCAAGACAGGTTGTCCACAGTGTCCGTCATGGCCTCAAGAAGAGTGGGTAGACTTTGCCTCGGCGCTCACCACCCACGAGACGTACCAGTGGCCCTCCAAGGAGGTGCAGATGCTCGCCCCGCTCTTTGCCGACGGTCCTCACATCCAGTACCCGCATTTTCTCACGTACTAGTACCTATATATCTATCGATACACTCGATATTGTCATGATCGAGCCGGCGATCAACACTGCTTCTATGTAGGATGGTGGAGGACTGCACAGCGATGATGCCGGGCGTGCCGTGCGACTGCCGCCAGAGCGCGCCATCGGCCACGAGCGCACTGGAGACCCGCCTTCGGCGCTTCCTTGTTGACAAGTCGCGCGGCACGTCGGGCTACGACACGGCGCTGCACGCGTTCGAGTCGGCCGACGCACTGCGGAATCCAAAGACGGCTCCGACCGGGCTCCTCCACGAACAAGGTAGCCCAAGTCGGCGGCGATTCAAACTCGAGACTGATGTAGATTTTTGCACGGTGCTGCGAACGATCGGCACGGGCTTGTCACCTGCGGACCGCGCCCATATCTTGCAGCTGCTATCGACGATCCACGCGCTCACGCCAAACGGTGTGCTCTACCGCACCTTTTTAACGTACATCCGTCTTTTGGAGAAATTCAAGAGTCATGGACGAGGCGTACTAGGCACCTCAAGACCGAGACGTCTTTCTCATCCGACGACGCGAGCAGCCGCAACGTGCCGTCGCATTTACGCAACATCTGCGTCGCGACGTACCTCAAAGAGTACGCGACGGCCGGCGAACGCAGCAACTTTGAAAAAGTCCTCGCGGCGCTCTCGTCGCTGCCTTCGCCCCGCAAAGGCGACGTCACCACGGACCAAAACAACCTTGTTTTTGCCCTCGGACCCCTTCTCAAGGTCAAGGTGCAATTCTTTACCTAGTAGTATACTACACTAGCAAGAAAATGCACGCGGTCGACTGGCGTCGTCGCTTTCGTCCACTTCGGTCTCGGACTGGCTCCGCGACCGGTCGTAGTCGGCTTCGTTCATGCGCCGAGAGATGACGGGGCTAAACAGCGTCGGTGTCGCCGTTCCGATCGAGAGTCGCGCCATCGCAGCGTCCTCTTCATTGATGTGGTCGTCGCCACATTCGCGCATGGCTTTGCGAGCCGCGCGGCGCCAATTGACCTTGTGGAGGGCGCGCACGATCAAAACAAACTTGGCGAGCTCGCCGCAGATGCTGCCGAGCCAGAGCCCCGAGAGACCGAGGCCGATCGAGAGGCCGAGGAAATAGGACATGGGGAACATGACGCCCCACGAGCCGGACGCGGTGATGCAGAGGAGCGTCTTGGCCATCGACATGGCCTCGAGGACGCTCGCGAGCACGATGTGGAGCCCCGAGAGCCCGACCGCAAGGCCGAAGAGGAGCATGTTGGACGCAATGAGGTCGGCGAGTGCGTCGTCGGGCGTGAAGAATGCAATGATCGGGCGCTGACACGCGTAAAAGAGGCCCGCCGATCCAAATGCAGCGACGCCGCCCAGCACAAACCTAGTACCATGTTTATCACATTGGCACGTGATGTAAATCCGATCGGATACCCGACACGCATGGTGTGCTGCGCTGCGCGCGGGCTGTTGGCGCCGAGAAAGTTGGCGACGCGGACTTGCGTCGGCAAGCCAAAGCCCCAGTAGATGCTGTAGACGAGGTTCCACAGCGTATACAAAACGCTGTTGGCCGCGAGGTTGAGCGGCCCGAGGTAGCCCGCGACAGCGGTCACGGCCGAGTAGATCCACTCGTCCATCGCGACGTTGAGTGTCATCGTGAACGAGAGCCACAGAAAGCGCTGGACGCGGTCTCGCCGAATGCACGCCCACGTCCACCCAAACCACGTTTCCGTGTGGTGTTTCCGGTAGACGCACGCGTATAAGAAGAGCGCGACGGGCTGGAAGACGTCAGCCACGAGCTGGGCGAGCGGCGACCCGATAAAGCCGAGATCCCAGTGGTAGATGAAGAGGTAGTTGGCGCCAATGCACAGCACGACGCTCACAGAGCTCACGACCGTGCCAGGCGTCACAATCTCTTGCGCTTGCAAGTACTGTCTAGAGATATCAGGATGACAATTGAAATCGGCTTCGTATCGAACAGAGTTACCGTAGCGCGCAGTTGAAGCACTGCGGCCAGACGCTCAGGATCGAGTAGCGCGAAAACTGCGTCGCGAGCGTGAGGACGCGCGGGTCGTCGCTGATGTAGCACAAAATGTAGTCGACGTGGTAGAACGATATGCACATGGGGATCGACAGCAGCGATAGGGACACGACGCCGAGCTGGAACCAGATACCCACCAGCTCATAGTTGCGCGCGCCGTACGCTTGGCCACAGAGCTAGACGCATTGGCTCGATGAGGAAGGAGGAGGATGGCACACATGGCACGCACCGTGCAGAGCGAGACCGAGAAGCCGTAGATGACGGTTTGGAGACCTGAGACCCAGATGTTGGCGAGCGCGCTTGCCGCCAGCTCGGTCGAGCCCAAGTGACCCAAGAAGGCGGCGGTGATCGCGGGCAAGAACGTGCGACAGAGCGTCGCGACGCTCACCTTCCACGCCATTTTCGAGATCGCGGCCGCTTCGGTTGCGTGCGTATTCACAAGGTGGCGCACCGAGCTATGGAGCGTGCCAGCCGGCGCGTCGAACGTCGCATAGTCCTCTCGCGGGCGGCTCAGAAGGCGCGCATGTACATTGATCGGCGACGGCGGCGAACTGTTGCTGCTGGTTGCCATGCTGCGCGTCTGGAACTGGGGCCATGGCGTGTATCTTGCGCGGATGGCCGCTCCGTTCAAGTACGTATCATTGGCACGTGCGCCGCTTCGAATTTATACACTTGATATTCGTATCGAAACTTCGATTCTAATTAAGTGCGCTTTTGCAATCCACCAATCAGAACGCTGTTTGGGTCCCTACCCCTCGCAACATCGCCCTCTCAAGCACCCGAGAACGCTGCCCACGAGCGCCTCGCAAGCATGCTCCAATCCACCAGTCGAGCGCTGGGATGTCGGCGCTGCCTTGCTGGTCCAAGGCGTCGATGCCGTCGACGCACAAGTGCAAGGGATTATCCGGATACGCCCGCCACGGGGTCGTTGTGCTTCAAGTCGATTCGAGCGTTGTGATTGGTTAACGGTATCCGGAAGATTCCGCGGCCCAAGCAGTCGACTCGCGTGCAGCGTCCCGTAGTCCACTGGCGTGCGCGGGTGGCGGAGATCCTCCATCAACTGCATCAAAACGCCGCAAGATCTTATTGATGCCCAAGTCGGGTCTTAGACCACGCGGCGGTTGCGCAGCGAGTCGCTACGCGGCTGCCCGCCTTCGTTCATCGTGCCGTTCATCGTGTTGCGCATGGCCGGCGGCATGACCGTGACCAGCTCGGCTAGTATTGTAAACATGTGAAAACCCTACCCCGGATGGCGAGGTCTCAAAAACGAACCTTGCTCGACGCCGCGGAACTGCAGCTGGAGGCGGCGGCCGCGGCCACGGGCGTAAATGACACCGATCGTTGCGAGGATCGCAATCGCCGCAATCACCAAGACGACCCAGAGCGTCGGGCCAAACGACGAGCTCAGGCTGTTGCCGCTGGTAGTGCTGCGCACGGTCGTGCACCGCGGCCCCCCCCAGACCTACAACGACATGATGAGGGTCCATGCATATCAATATATATAGCATACCGTGGGCGAGAGGCAGACACAGCGGCCATCGAGCTTGGTCTTGTCGCACGAGCCCGAGATGACTTGGACGCCACCGGTGGCGCTGAGCGGCAGCGTGCAGTCGTCGTTGGACGTGCAGGTCGCGCCGCCGTCGACCACGATGACAGGGTTGTTGATGTCCTCGTAGTTGGCCTGGTTCCTACGCAGAATTCGTTCGCGACGTTGAAAGGAAGCAACAAAAAGGATCGTACTGGGCAATGTACTCGGCCGTCGGGTGCGATCGCGGGTCGCAACCCACCGACATGCCCGTTGCGCTTTGCCACACGCGAATGTAGTCGACCTTGAGGTACAGTGGGAACGCGTCGCAGATCTTGTTGACCTTGGCGTCCTTGCCCGACCCGCGGCAGGGCTGGCCAGGGTTGGGCGGCGTCGTGCCCCAGCTCGTCGAGAGCGCCGTGTTGAAAATCATGTACATTGGCTCTTCAATCATCATCTTTTTCGGGTTGATCTTCGACTTGTCCGTGTTGGCCGGGTCCTGCGGCGGGTCCACGAGCGACGTCGACGAAATCTCAAAGATCGGGTTGCCTTCCACCATCCAGCGAACGTAGCCGGTATCCCCCATGACCCTATCGAAAAGTATCAACTTATCAACCCACACAGATTGGCCGCACGATACCACTCGAGCTGGTACTTGAGAAAGGACGTGTACGCCGTCAGCTGGATCGGCCAGTTGGCCGAAATCGCGTCGAGCTGGTAGTTGAACGAAGGAATCGCGTTGCCGTTCGAGTTGCCGCCCCAGAGCGGCTGCCCGCAGCGCGGGTCCGTGTTGTACGGGTCGCACAGATATGCACCATTGTAGCTACCCCGTACATGAGGAGCCATCTGATATGCGTAGACTATACCCGTTGATGACGGGCATGCACGTGCCGTCGTCGTTGATGCCCCAGTAGTGGGACCCCTTGTTGTCGATGAGACCGAGGTACCCGTTGACGTCGTTGGATGCGGGGCACGTGTCGACCGTGCACGTGTTTTCCGTGATCCCGGCCGTGAGCGACGCGTTAATGGTGGCGGCCACCTGCTTCTTGGCCGCGAGCGGCGTACAGAGGCGAGATGGCGCGTACTTGAGCCCTTGGTACCACGTGCGGTACCCGCGGGTCGTGGCCACCGAGGACGGCACGTCCGGGAGGTTGGCGCCCACTGTCTTGCACGTCTGCGTGTAGATGCATGCGCCGTTTTCGCCAGCGGGCGCCACGACGCGAAACTTGGATGGCATGCCCGGCGAGATCTGGATCGACGACGAGATTTCATTGCCGCCGCCTTCGAGGATATCAATTTCCGGCGCGCCGCGGCCTTGGTTCGGGTTGAGGCCAAAGCCCGGGTTCGAGTCGCAGGCCGAGATCGCTTGGTTCTTCTTCGAGTCCTCATCGCAGACGTTGTAGGACCACGGCCACATGCGCGTCGTCGACGCCGTGAAGAGCGCGCGGCCCAAGTTGCCCAAAAGCCACACGCCGGGCCACGTCGGGTAGTAGATGCCTATGCAGAGAGATGAGACGATAGAGCAAATCGGCGAGAGTCGTACCGCCCGTGACGCGGCCGTTGGGGTCCCTCAAGTCGGGGTTGCCAGAGGCGGCCGTGACGACGCCCGGCTGCTGGACGCTGACTTCGATGAATCCGCCTTGCATGCAAAACTTGTTCCAGGACTGGATCATGCCACTGCGGTACCACTAGTCACGCGTGCTGAGCAAGAGACGACAAGGCACGTGGTGGACCACGTAGTACCATTTGACTCTGCTGGAACCCCGGCGGGTTCTTGTACATGTTGTACACTGTAAACTTGATGTCGTCGTGCATCGTCTTGATCTGCATGTAGCCGCCGGTCGCGTCGAGCTGCGTGCTCGTCATGTTGACCGAGTAGTACTCGAGCGCTGCGTTCACGCCGTCGGCGAGTTCCATGGCCGTCCAGAGATGATCCTTGCCGGCGGAAAAGTCGCGTCCTGGGTGGTTGAACTCGTCGCTCATGACGAGGTCCCAAGATTCACCGCGCGACGTCTTGACCGTGTAGGCGCTCTTGGGCGTGTCGGCGTCGACCCACGTCCCGAGGCCGCTCTTGGCCGGGTACGTCGTGTCTGCGCCCATGGCGCCGGTGCTAAGGAGGGCGGCGAGCCCGATGGCTGCGAGCGGCGTCGTTGGCCTCATCGTCGTCCGCTTCGAGTGTGGCTGGCAATCGGACCAACGGCCTCAAAATCGAATTGGCCAATTTTTCATGAAAATCTTTTTTCGCAGAAATCGTCGGCAATAGGTTTCTCCAGATCTTATACCCTTGTTTAGAGGGAGTAGTCTTTCTGAGTATCTTGATGTATTAAGAGCATTGGAGTAATACCTTGCAAACACGATAGTACAGTGGGTTTGTAGGGAATATTTGACGGCAAAGCCAGACCAGCTCGCCACGCCTCTTCAAGGAACTCGCACGGCGCTAAGTCCATCACGCTATCCAAGAGGCTACGTGCAGCAGCGTGCATCGAACGCTTGCCGTGCCTAGCGTATTGCAGCGAGGGTTTACTGCGCCGGCCAGCTTTGACAGTCCGGCGATCGGTTCGTTGTCGCTTTCACAGCCGAGACCACTTGTTTCAAAGGAGTCACCCGCTTGAACGAGTTGAGATCCATCATGCTGGTCGACGTCGGCTTCTGGTGCAAGGACGAAGCGGACCCGCTCGACGGGCGGCCCCATCCGCGCACGCTCCAGGACGCTGCCTGGTTTTCCGAAAACGTCGGCCTTGCGGCGATCGTCGTCGACTACCTTCGGACGCAGGGCTGCGTCGAGTCGTACGAGATGGGCTACAGCTTTTGCCGGCTCGGCGACGCCTGCCCGCCCAAGAGTATGGGCGCGTGCACGATGACCGACGGCGTCTACTGCTGGCCAGAAGGCTATGCGCACTACTTGGACATACATTGCGTGCGCCCACCGCAGGAGCTTGTCGACCACATCCTCGCCCAGCCGCGGATGCCGAGGCCATCGCGCCTCTACCTCTGGGACCATGCGACCCTCGAACGTGTGCCAATGCCCCTCGCGATGCAATCCATGGTGCTTGCCAACACGACGCTGACGCTGCCAGAGTCATCGTCGTCGTCGTGTGTGGTCTCATAGAGCGACGTAATTCTTGGTCTTATTCTCCATCTTATGTGTCGTTTGTGCAAAAGTTTTGGTGCTGTCGCAGCGCGCGCTGTTCCTCAAATGTCTTTTCGCACGATGTACACGTCCACTTGGCTGCCGCAACCGGCTGCAGCGTCGACAGGTGCGCACTTAGCGCGGTCGCACTCGGAAACAACTCCATGCAAATTGGACACTGCGCCGACGGCTCTTCTTTCTCTTCGGTCGTCGGCGGCGCGTGGCCGTACCAATCGGGGCGAATGCGACTGTCCTTTCCGTGCTTGGCGAGCATGTGCTGCTGGAGCGCCTCGGCGTCCTGGAACTGCCGACCATTGCAGTGCGCGCAGCACACGTCGTCGTCGGCGTCCTTCCCGCGCTTGCGCTTCTTGATGCCAAGCTCGTGCACCATGCGCAAATGTGTCTTCAGACCCTGGGCGGTCGCAAAGCGCTTGCCGCCACATGCCGGATCGTCGCAGGCCATGCCGTTACTCTGTGGCAGCGCGCTCGGCACAGGCGAATGGGCAAGTGGCGCCGTGCCGTCGCGGCGCCGGCCAAAGCCAAAGATCGTGCTTTGCTGTTCGAGCTTCTCGCCGTGCAAGAGGATGCGATGAAAGCTCTTGTCGCTTTGGTGCCGCTTGCGCTGGTAGCCTCTCGGCTCGGTCCACAACTCGTGCTTGCAGCAGACAAGGTCGAGGGCGTCCGCGCGCTTGAGGATCTCCCAGCGCTTGGGCTGGTCGCGCGCCAACGTCACAAAAACCTACGTATGTACGTTCAACATGAGGCTTGTATCGAGGAGGGCGGTCGCTGCTACCTTGCCGCCGGGTCGGAGCACGCGCAGCGCCGCGTGGAAGAAATGCGAGAGCAGCCGCCGGTGCCGGTGAACGTCTTCAACGCCCGAGTGCGGATGGTTGAAGACAATGCGGTCAAAGTGGTCGGCCTCGTCGTTCTCGAAGGCCGCGAGGTTCGTCGCGTCGATGTCGTGCAGCACGGTCGCCGTCACGGCGGCGGAGCCGGCGCTTAGGGCCTCAATGTTGCTGCGCGCCATGGCATACTTGTCCTCGAGCGCCAAGAGCGAGTCAAAGGTCGACGCCGTGAGATCTATCGTGGGTGCGTCAATGCTCAGGTCGCGCCAGTTCTCTGGGTCGAGTAAGCAGCGCGAGTACGAGAGGTCGCCGTCGCCGACGGTCAAGACCCGGCAACCCATCAAGACCAACAAATGTGCAACCTCGCAAGTGCAATGTAAACACTGAGACTAGTGTGAACCTCGCGACCTACCTGGACGGTTGAGAGGACAGCAGCAAGAGGAGAATACGATTGCGATGCGAGTCTACCTCCAGTGCTCTCTCTTGTAGATGCCATAGCCCGCGCCCGCGTCGGCACGGACAAGAAGTCCGATGGTGTTTGCTGGACTGTTCTAGAAATAACACTATACATGATAACACTAAAACATCGTTAATGGCCTGTATCACAACCGAAATGCTGTCACGGCTCGTGCACCTGCAGCGACCTGCGCTGTCGGGGCGGGCGATCCTGCTTCGCCTCCCACCGCGCGCCGTCCATCACCGCGTCGTTGCCCGCCACCATGTCCAAGCCGATAGCAGCGTCGCCGGCCTCGGCTTTGTCGGCCTTGGCCTCGCGGTCACGGCCGCCACGACGTCGAAGATGAGCCTCGTCGACTTTCTCCAAGACAGCGTGTATCTCGTCGCTGGCAAGATGCGCCAAGCCGTACGTCCTCTTGATTGCATGGGCCATGACGTCGTCGTATGCTCTACCTACTAGTACGGCGACGAGAACCGGCGCATCCTCGTCCAGCTCATCGGTGCGAACGCGGTGGTCTTTGGCTTCTGGAACGTCTCGCACCGGAGCCCGCGCCTCGCGCGCTTCATGTGGCACCACTTTGCGTGCTCGTACAACGGCGTTGTGCACGAGCGGCGTCTGCACACGCTGCTCACGAGTGCGTTCAGCCACATCACGCTCACCCACTTTGGCATCAACATGTACATGCTCTGGCACTTTGGCTCGGCGATTCTGCCGCCAATGGACGACGCAAGCAGTGGCTACGTTGCGACGCTCACGAACGGCAAGTGGTTCGAGTCGGTCACGAGGCCGTTTGGCTACCACCCGCCGCGCACGCTCAACGCGACCGAGTTTGGTGCGCTGTACTTTTCCTCGGCGATTGCGTCGTCCGTGCTCAGCGCCGTTGTCTCGGGTGCCATGGGCTCGCCCCTTCGTACGTACAACAGCATCATCTTCTATATGGAGAGAGATGGCGTGTGTTACCACGTGCCTATGTTGTCTTAGTCTACTCGATCGGTGCCAGCGGAGCGGTCTTTGGGATCCTCACCTCGTACTGCATGCTGCGTCCCGACCAAGAGGTGCGACGACTGTGCTTCGTTCAATAGTGTGACGGCGTGTGCTGTAGCTCTACTTGTACGGCATGCTGCCCCTCACGGCGTCCGACTTGCTCACGGTCTCGGTCGGCGTCAACGCGGTCGGGTCGATCTTTCAGCACGCCAAGCAGGCGGTGATCGCGCCAGGAATCGACTTTGTGGGCCACCTCGGCGGCCAAGCCACGGCGTATGTGCTCACGCCCAAGTAAACAAACAAGCATGAGAACGCGTCGCCGAGCAAGGGGTGGTGATCTATTAAACTTGGTCGGACATCCTACTGCGCCTTACATGATGCACGCCTGCTTGAAGACCTTGACGGGCACGTTCTTGGTCATAAGGCGCAGGAACGAGACCTCCGTCGGCGTCAAGTCCTCTACACAACACACCTATGAGACAACGATGGAGGGAGAGGCGAGTGTAATACTCTTCCAAAAGTTGATGCTGCGGAGGTACGCGATGAGCTGGTCGAGCTCTTCGTGCGAGTACGGGTGCATGACCTTGCGCAGGCGTTTGCAGTCGACCTGGTGTGTAAACTTGAAGGCCGACGGAAAGTTCTTGGTCGTCGCCGCGACAAAGAGACCGTTCGCGAGCGACCGGTCCTCGCGGTGGCCCGTCTCGTCGACGTCGGCGAGCGCGTGGATGAACGAGATGTCGCGCGGCGCCACGTCGTGGCCTTCGTAGCCAAAGACCGTCTTCTCGAAGAGCGTGTTGTACTCGTCGATCGCGATGAGCACGGGGAACTTGGTCACCTTGGCGAGCTCGGCGCGGAGGTCGACGAGCGCGGCGCACGAGAGCAAGTCGTCCTTCAAGCCGTTCTCGGCCATGTCGAGCAGCGTCAGCGACGCCTTGTCATACTCGGACGTGCTCTTCGGCTTCTTCTCAAACGTGTGCGGGTAGTACTTGTCGCCATAGTCGGCCGAGAGCGGAAGCTCGGCGAGCTGGTGGCCATGGCTCTGGATGAGCTGCTTGAGCACGTCCATGGCCACGACGTCAATGTCGTACTTGCCCTGGATGTGCGCCGACTTGGTCACATACGGCGCCTCGTAGCACCACGCGCGGACGTGGGGCGCGAAGAGCACGATCCAGCCGTTCTCGCGGGCAAAGTTGACGATTTGGAGCAAGGCAACACTACAGGATGCTAAGCAAGTGCACCAAGTCGCTTGACGATAGGTACCTCTTGCCCGTGCCACGCTCGCCGTCAAGACAAAGGCCTTCTCGGGCCAGTGGGCCGGCCAGTTGTTGGGAAAGTCTAGTATCATCCATGGCGCGTGAGCCATGGCAACCAGGGGATACGCGCATCATCGTACCCTTCATGACCGAGAGGATGTCCAAGGTCGGCTTGCGGAGCATGAACTGCTTCTGGGGCTCCGTAAGCTCAAAATACTCCTTGATGCGCTTGGGCATGCTACACAGCGCGAACATGGAGTGCGTCCATCATGCCGCTGGACAATAGTCGTACCCTTCCGGAAAGTTGTTCTTGATCTGGGCGTCCGAGAGCTCAAAGAACTTGAGCAAGTCCTCCTTCTCGACCTATTTTGACAGCTGAGCAATGGCGACGACGGCGTCGCCGGGGCGTGCACCTGCGAGATGGGGTGGGCCGCCGAGATGGCCTTGACGCCGGCGGGCGCGGCCTCGGTCGCTTCCGCAGCCACGGGCGCCTCTGTCGAGAAGGCCGCCAAGCGCGAGGCCTGGACAAAGCGCAGGCGCGACGCGCGGGGAATCAATTTCGCTGCCGTCGAGAGCATGATGGACCAAGAGCTAAACTCGACCAACCAAACGCTCAACCCAACCCATCCGGACGCCATCCGGATACGTGTCAGGCATCCGGTATCCGGTTGTCATATTGGTGGCGTTCATTTAGTCACACACTATTCGAATTCGGGCCGTGCAGTGCATCACGGCGTGCTAGGGCTGCGATATCTGCAGATTTCGACGGCTACAAGATGCGACGCCACCACTGCATTGATCATCGACATATCAAGGTGCTATGAGCTGACACAATGCCAGGCCATGCCAGGCTGCTTTAAGTGAAAGCGAGCGAAGTCGGGATAACACTAAATAGAGTCGTACCTAGTCGAGTCATGTGTCGATATCGTACTTTGAGGTCTGCCCGTTGTCGCAGATCCATGGATCTTTGCCAGCACGCCACGAGGCTGTGCATGCCGCAGTACCTTACCGTGCAGAAACATGCAAGATGATTACAAGCTTAGGCTGCTGCGTGGAGGTGCACGGGCGTGGCCTTTGGTAGCGCTGGGCGGTCGCCACGGTCCTCGACCAAGTAGAACTGCGTCGCACCCGCGTCTTCGTAGATGCGCTGGACAAGCAGCGCATACCGAGTGTCGCCGCATGCCTTGGCCGTGAGGATGCGCACGCACGGGTCAAACTGCAGCGCGGGCGTGGCCATGATGGCATTGGAGGCGACGGACGCGGCCTTGTCGAGGTCGTCTGCGTCGGCTAGCGACATGAGACGCCAGCCCGAGCTGCAAGACACCAGCTTGATAGAGTGCCAAAGCGCGTCGTCGTGGGCGGCGCTGCGGCACACCGTGTCGAGCTTGAGCCCAAAGGGCATGAATGCAAGCGGCAGGAGCCCGTCGTCGCAGTGCAGACCCGCTGCGCAGGAGCCGGCCGTGCCACACCAGCCACCGCACGACTCGCCTTCCAAGCGATTCGTCGGTACGTTCGAGACGAGCTTAGGGTCGCATTCGTACGCGGCGACAATGGCCGCCGATAGCACACACGTGGCAGGACGCAAGCGCACCATTGTTCGAATGGGAGGAAAATCTCTGTTTGCAGCGAAACATAATATCGACTTTGAGGGTTTGTCGCATCGACACGAACAAACGATGCAGGCGATCGTGCGACGACTGCGCCGCCATGGCGGCCTCCGTCGCCTCTGCAGCCACGCGGCGCCGCCGAAGGACAGCGCCAAGTTCGATGCGCAGGCGCTCATCTCGCGCCACAAGGCGTCCTTTGTACGCAAAAGCCTCTTGGTTTCTTGTACTCATGAGTGCGACAGAACAAATGGGGCTACGTCACGATCGGGCTCGGCGGGCTCTGCCTCGTTGCGTTCGCACCCGAGCTCAAGAACAGCATGAGCAAGACGACGGCCGAGGTCGCGAGCGAGACGCTCCAGAACGAGATGCTCCAGATACAGACCCAGGTACTCCATCCTCTTGCCTCTCGTTCGCTGAAGCAGCTTGCACAGGAGCTCGCCTCGCAGATCGTCCAGACGGTGCTCAACGACCCCAAGGTGCTGCATCAAGCGTCGCAGTTTATCAAGAATGTATTACTACGCCGAAGCGAGAGGACGTGGTACTGATGCGTCCGGTAGCTCTCGGAGACGGAGACGACGCAGAAGGCGCTCGTGGTCTTGACAAGCAACGTCTTGAACAACCCGCAGACGATGGCGCAAGTCACTAAGCTCTCCAAGCAGCTCCTGCTCAACCTCATGCAGGTACAGACGTCGGTCCTCGTGAGGATCATCATCACGTGACTTAGGATCCCGGGACCATGCGTCAATTCGTCAACTTGATCAAGAACGCAATCGCCGATCCCGCGACGCGCGAGAGTGTCATCTCGCTCCTCGAAAAGCTCATGCAAGACGAGCCCACGAAAGAGCGCTTGACCAAGCTCGTGGCACATACGTTTGTGCAGGAGCCCGTCAAGCGCAGCGTGACGAGCACGATCACGTCTTCGCTGCACGGCGTCATGAGCAACCCAGACATCCAAGTACGACGTTTCGATGTGTACTATGTCCTACAACGGCTTGCGTTAGGACCACGCCAAGCAGTTTATCGGCGGCGTTGTCCGTGATGAGACGGTGCAGTCGCAGAGCGGCGACGCGCTCTGGAACACGATGACGTACGTCTTGACGCCGCGATGGGTCTCGTGGTTCTGGCACGGTGAGGACGGTCCGCCGCCATCGGGCGATGCGGCGCCACCGACGCGGGAGCCGCATTTCGCCAAGTCGTAAAAATGGCTCGGAATGGTCCTCCGCCAGCGCTTTTGCAGTCTTGAGCGCGCCAAAGAAACGAGCTCATAGCGTCCTCCGCTGCTGATTCTGATCACAAATGCATCCTACTGTTCGCGTGTGCTACTGCGTCGTGTCCCGAGTGAGTGGGCCCTCGACTATTACATGAGGTCGGCGCGAGGCACCCAGTTGAATCTCTGCATGATGAGCGCTCACTTGGGTGACCCAGCAAAGAGGAACCCAAAAGCTCGCCACCCAAACGCTCGGCGTTTGCTTCACATAGGTAGGGACGTGTTGACGAAAGTACACGTCGTACTGGAGGAAGCGTCTCATGGAAGAAGCGGTGCCAGTCCGTCAAGCATGGGAGCACCCAAGCGTATCCTCCTCCCAGTGCCATGGGAAGGTATAGAAAGGTGCCCTTCAATTTTCTATGTCTGAGTCGCGGCCATGTCGACGGTAAATACGCGGCCGAGAGGCGGTGTAATGCCGTCCGCATCCTCTTCACGGGCTGTCTCGGGTAGAGAGCCGCCGCCGACACCCAGTACAGTACAGTGCAGTGGTGCATGCACCCGCTGCAACTCGAAGACAAGATCGCCCATGCGACATGTCGCGGCGCGCGTCCATGAGAATCACCTAACGCAACTCGCCAAGAGCACGTCGACGAGTTCGCTTCATTGCCTCATTTGCAGCATGGCTGATAAGCTCGCGACACCGTTCGAGAAGCGCGATCCGTCCAGCACGGTCAACGAAGATGCGTACGTGGCGATTCGCCAGTCGCCCAAGGACGATGGCGGCCTCAGCGAGCCGCGTGCGAGCACGTCGTGGCGCGCGTCCCGCCGCAGCACATCGCGTGTCCGGCTCAGTCGTCTCGAGAGCATGATGCACGAAGAGCACGCCGCGGCCTTGATCCCGATGCCGATTCTCTATGTGACGATCGCGGTCGCGCTCATGGGTCGTTCCAATTCGGCTGGCTCCTCTCGCAGCTCAACTACCGTCCGTTCAACGTCGACTGCTTGAAAGTCCCGATCCCGGACCAGGCGTGCATCATGTTTCCCGGCCACTCGGGCAACGAGTGGACGATGGCGGTCACGGCGTGGATCGTCGGTGGTGCGATCGGCGCCATGACCAGCGGGTAGAGGTACGACAAGTTTGGTCGTCAGCGTACGCTCTTTTTGATTGCGATCACGATGATCATCGGTGGCGTCCTCGAGACGGTCTCGAGTGAGATCTACCTCTTCTCGTTTGGCCGCGTCGTCTCGGGGATTGCGTCTGGCGCCGCCATCAACGTCAGCAACGTGCTCATCTCGGAGATCTCGCCCACGCAGATGCGCGGTATGTTCTCGACCGGGCTTCAGGTCGGCGTCGCGTTCGGGTCGCTGGCCGTGACCACGGTCCACTACTTTGTCGGGTACGGCGAGGGCTGGCGCATCCTCGTGGGATTTCCGATCGTGCTGGGTATTGCGCAGATCCTCTTGATCCCGCTCACGACCAAGAGCCCCGTGTGGTTGGTGACCCACGGCCAGAACGATTTGGCGCTCAAGGAACTCAAGCGTCTGTATCGCCCGTGCAACACGGAGGCGATTCTGAACGCGATGATTGCGGCCCACGAAGAAGAAGTGAAGGAGACGGAAGGCGTCAACGCGTGGGCAGCGCTCTTCTCGAAAAAGTACCGCAAGCAGCTCATCATTGGCATGGTGCTCTGCTCGGCGCAGCAGCTCTGCGGTATCAACGCCGTCATGTACTACTCGTCGTCCATCTTCTTCAGCGCCGGCGTCACGGACCCGCGCGTCGGCAACACGATCGTCAACGTCGTGCGCACGACCATGATCTTGGTGGCCGCCCGCATCATGGACAAGTTCAAGCGCCGCACGCTCCTGCTCTTGTTCATGACGCTCATGGCGATCGCGTCCGTGGGCATCATCATCTCGCTTTTGGTGTCGAGTCCGATCCTCTCGGTGATCGCGACGGGTATGTACGTCGGCGCGTTCTGTCTCTCGATCGGCCCGATGGCGTGGATGGTCACGGGCGAAATCTTTCCCGACTTTTTACACGCCAACTCGGGCGCGATTGGCACCATGTGCACGTGGGTCGGCAACTTTCTCGTCGGCGTCTTTTACCCGACGATCTCCAAGGAAGACAGCCTCGGCAACTACGCGTTCTTCATCTTTGTCGCCTTCCTCGTCGCGTACGTCGTCTTCATCTACTTTGTCGTGCCCGAGACGGCGCAGAAAACGTTCGACGAGATCCAAAAGGAGTTTGATATCGAACCCGCGCACAAAAACGACGACGACGAAGAAGCACCCAAGCAGGACCCGTGGGCCTCGTAAGACGCACGCTAGAATATGTTATAAACACGGATCCACATAGTATACATCCCAAATCGTCTTCCTTGTGCGTAGAGTGGGGTAGGGTTGCAGTTCAGTTCAACACATTGATCAATGCCATTGTGACACGGACTCATGAATGTCCTGTACTAGTGTTCGACTACCATCTAATCTAAAATCCACTAGAATTTAGCAGCGCAGCTTAGAACTCCGCGACTTGATTTTCGAGCTCGTGACCTACAAGCTTGCGTCCATGATTCTTCAAAGTTTCTAACCAGCTAGCAGGGCTGGCTTGCCGTCGTCGTACTTGATCGTGTGCTGGTTCGTGCTCGGGTCAAAGCCGGTAATGAGCGCTCCAATATGCGCGGAGTGTTGAACTGAACTGCAACCCTACCCCACTCTACGCACAAGGAAGACGATTTGGGATGTATACTATGTGGATCCGTGTTTATAACATATTCTAGCGTGCGTCTTACGAGGCCCACGGGTCCTGCTTGGGTGCTTCTTCGTCGTCGTCGTTTTTGTGCGCGGGTTCGATATCAAACTCCTTTTGGATCTCGTCGAACGTTTTCTGCGCCGTCTCGGGCACGACAAAGTAGATGAAGACGACGTACGCGACGAGGAAGGCGACAAAGATGAAGAACGCGTAGTTGCCGAGGCTGTCTTCCTTGGAGATCGTCGGGTAAAAGACGCCGACGAGAAAGTTGCCGACCCACGTGCACATGGTGCCAATCGCGCCCGAGTTGGCGTGTAAAAAGTCGGGAAAG
>NW_012156414.1:188542-201772 GCF_000151545.1 Saprolegnia parasitica CBS 223.65
GAGATGAGCACGTTGCTGACGTTGATGGCGGCGCCAGACGCAATCCCCGAGACGACGCGGCCAAACGAGAAGAGGTAGATCTCACTCGAGACCGTCTCGAGGACGCCACCGATGATCATCGTGATCGCAATCAAAAAGAGCGTACGCTGACGACCAAACTTGTCGGCGGGGTACCCGCTGGTCATGGCGCCGATCGCACCACCGACGATCCACGCCGTGACCGCCATCGTCCACTCGTTGCCCGAGTGGCCGGGAAACATGATGCACGCCTGGTCCGGAATCGGGACTTTCAAGCAGTCGACGTTGAACGGACGGTAGTTGAGCTGCGAGAGGAGCCAGCCGAATTGGAACGACCCCATGAGCGCGACCGCGATCGTCACATAGAGAATCGGCATCGGGATCAAGGCCGCGGCGTGCTCTTCGTGCATCATGCTCTCGAGACGACTGAGCCGGACACGCGATGTGCTGCGGCGGGACGCGCGCCACGAAGTGCTCGCACGCGGCTCGCTGAGACCAGTTTCGTCGTCGTCGCGCTGTGAGTAGTCTTGAATGGCCACATAGTCGTCGTCATGCTTCGCAGGCGGTGCGTCTTGTAATGCGACGTAGTCGTCGTTGTGCGAGGGGCTGGCCGTGGGCGTGGGCACGGGTGAGATGGCCTTGGGCACTGGCAGATGTGCTGTGTTGGCCATGGAGAATTGTGAAATGATGCAATACGCTGCGGCTGCGGAAGACCTCCTCGAAGGTAATCTATGTTACTGCCACTTCGCGTGGCTCGGTTCTCTGCCGCTTCCACATCACTGCGCCAAGTAATACTATTTATGTGTGACGACGTTTCATGTTTAAATAGTGTCCACCTGCACCAGAAGTGTTTGTATGCATCGAACACTATTTGAGCTTTTATGCGATGAGACACGCGACTTTGCCTTAGGTTTGAAGTTCAAGAATGTTGGCACCAAGTCTCCCATGTGGCTGCGTTTATAGCACGAAGAATCTTTCAGCGCCCATGCACCGTGCTGTCGCCGCGTACTGTCCTGCTGCACTCGATGAATCAGTTAAATGATGACGAAAGGTCGCGGCTGAGTGTCCCTTCCTGACGACAACCCTGCCGCGCTGCCAGCCAAGAGCTGTGATGCGGCGTGACACGTGCGATGATGCTGGAGCTATGAGCCAAACACGTGCCTCTAGCGCACCCGTATCCGAGAGCAAGCGGCACGTTACGGGGCCGCGAGAGTCGTTGAAGGCCCATTTTGTATGCTTGCCAAACCGTACAATTGCGCCGTCACAAGCTGGTCATGATTTGAGCCAATCCACGCCCTCATGTGGACGTAATTTCAGCCAATCATGGCGCGTATCCAAATTCTAGCCAATCACCGCGCGTTGGGACATCTGGGGACAAAGATCGATGGAACTGGTCCTGTGGCACGACGGCCTTGGCAGCGACGATGACGCAGCGACCGACGAAGAGTCAGCGGCGCGTGTCTTGTACTTCTTCCCGCCTCGAGCCTGCGCCGACCAGCTCAACGTGCTCCAATTGCTCCAGGGCGCCCACGCCTTCGCGTCCAGCTTTGGCGCTGCAGCCGCCGACGACGCGACGCATGTCCAGCTCACGACAATGCGCTACTGCTATCGCCGCTGTGAGTCGCACGTGTGGATTGCGCTCGTACGTGTACAATGCATGAGCCTATCGCTTCTATGCGCCGTGTGTGCTCTAGGGCGTACAGACGCGCGACGACGACGCGGTAAGTGACCTCGCTCACGCGCAGCCTTGAACGCCGGCATGCCTAGGCCGCATGCAGCGAAGCAGCAATGGAGGCCGCAGTCCATCAGCTCTACGCGACGTTCCGGCTCTTCTACGGCAGCATTGAAGCGTACGACATCAAGCGTCCGTGACCGCTCATGCCAGGTGTAGGCGCCTCGCCACGCATCGCGCGGGAACATCGGGCATGGACGTTTTGAAGCAAATTGGGGCGTCGCGCAAGCTGCTTCGCAAAGCCTCCTCGTACGATAGCGTGCGATCTGATGTGTGCTTAGTGCGCTGCGTAGGCGGGTGCTGCAGGTGCGGGATGACGCCGACTCGACCGCGCTCCACGCAGCGCACGAGACGGTCGAAAGCCTCCGCGTCTCGCTTGCGCAGCTTGAAGACACCTCTCCGATCCACGAGTTTCGCCGCGTGTGCGCCGACTTTTTTCCTGTCTTTGCCCATG
Organism: Saprolegnia parasitica CBS 223.65; assembly: GCF_000151545.1. Lineage (NCBI taxonomy): Eukaryota > Oomycota > Saprolegniomycetes > Saprolegniales > Saprolegniaceae > Saprolegnia > Saprolegnia parasitica. The sequence goes on from NW_012156414.1 coordinate 190,747, forward strand.
CGCTCGGTCTCGACGAGCAGGTGTCGTGCTTTACCGATCTCCACGGTACGCCTCGCCCAGTTTGGTCATCGGTCTGCAATTCGACGCTAGGGCTGATGTACTATCTTGAAAACAAACACCTGCAGCTACGCTTCCAGCTGCTTCTCCAGAGTCTCTCGACCGAGATTCCCGCGATCGTGTCGGCGGCCGCCTTTGTCCACGGTACTAATACTGTTGACAATATTGCATGCAGCGCCGACGGTCTCGTCTTGGGTAGGACAACTTGTCTGGACGCAGCTGCCCTTTGAGCAGCTGACATTGCTCTACACGGTACTTCGCCTCCGCGAGCAAGAGGGCCATGTGCGCGCGCACCCAGCGTCGCCGACGTCACTTTGGATGGATCAGACGCACACCGCCGACTTTTCGCCCGTGTGGGCCAGTAAGCAAGCCTACGCCGAGGTCAGCGGAAGTCCAAGTCCGCTCCTGAAGCGCCGACCGAGGTACCTACCTCGTCGCAAGATTTTATTGTGGACGAGTGAATATAGTGCGCGCGAGTACTTGGCCGAAGTCACCAATTCGTTCAAGGCGCCGAGCACTGCTGTCAACCACGGCTTTCAGTGCGTCGACGGGACGTATGCACTGCTTGGGGCAAAGGAGCTTTGGGCGCCCGCCATCTCTGTGAACGAGAAGACATGTCATCTTGTCGTGTGGCAGGTGGACCATGTCGTCTTCTGTTTGTACGGTGCTGCACGACGTAGCGTAGGAGCTGGTCGTCACCTCGGTCTTTGTCGTGGACGCAAGTAATGCGGCTGCGCTCTCACGTACTGCATACCAATGACTCGGTCGCCGTCAACCTCGCCGCATCTTTGTTTCTAGTCGTGTGTGGTGCGCTGCAGGACGCTCTCGACGGACATGCGCACGTGCGAGAAGCTTCGCGCCGCACGGCGTCGCCTCCCGTTGCGTGCGTCCTTGCATTGTGTGCACTCGGATTTAGGCACGGTCGCATAGGTCGGTCTGGCCGTTCGTCCATATGAACCGCATGACGATGGGCGTGCAGCTCCACAACCTCGCCAAATTGCGCGGTAAATCCCGGGTACGTAGCGGCCACGAGCGCCAACGATGCAACGTCAAGTAGGACGAAGCTGTCATGCCGCTGCGACTCACGGCAACCAGTGTGCCTCGACCGCTGCTGGACGTCCTCAACCACGCCCACGCTGAGATAGCTGCGTACGTTCAATTCTGCTCTTGTTTGTGTAAGCACTCTGCAGGCACGCGGCGCTGCTCGATGTGTGCGTTCAGACGCCAGGCGACGGCTGGGTCGTCGCGCGGCGATCGGGAAGTGTCGGCAGAGAGCTGTACGCGTTCTTCGATGCGAGTGTCGAGACGCTTGGCGACTTGAGCAAGAGCATGACCGAGCTCATCCTCCACGACTTTGAGAGCACGTTCATGTAGTCCCGTCCGCTCCATATCGACCCTACCCTTACCATTGCCCTGCACGACACGACGCATCGAGACGCATTCAGTCGACACATCCCATCGACTAACTTATATCGTATCCTCGTCGTCGATTGCACTCAAGAGTTTGTTCTTGGAAGAGTCGGGTCGTGGCGAAGTACGTGCGAAGGTCGCTTGAATCTCGTCAAAGGTTTGTTGCGCCGTCTCGGGCACGACGCTGTACACAAAGCCGATGACACAGAGGAGGTACCCGACAAAGAGCAAGAACGTATAGCTGCCGAGGGCCGACGGGTCGGCCAGCATCGGGTAGAAGACGCCCACGACCAAGTTGGCGAGCCACGTGCACATGGTACCGACGCCGCCAGCACCCGCGTGGAGAAAGTCGGGGAAGATTTCGGCCGAGACCATCCACGCCATCGGGCCGATCGAGAGACAGAACGCACCCACAAACAGGCCCGTGGACGCAACCGAGAGCGCGGGGCTTATGTAGAAGAGAGAGACAACGATGCCCACGGACGCGATCGCCATGAGCGTCATGAACAAGAGCAGCAGCGTGCGGCGCTTGAACTTGTCCATGATGCGGGCGGCCACCAAGATCATGGTCGTGCGCACGACGTTGACGATCGTGTTGCCGACGCGCGGGTCCGTGACGCCGGCGCTGAAGAAGATGGACGACGAGTAGTACATGACGGCGTTGATACCGCAGAGCTGCTGCGCCGAGCAGAGCACGATCGCAATCGTGAGCTGCTTGCGGTATTTTTCCGAAAAGAGCAGACTCCATCGGTTCACGCCGGCTGTCTCCTTGACCTCGTCGTCGTGGGCCGCAATTATGCCTTGCAGAGTCGCTTCGTAGTCGCACGGGCGATACAAGTGCTGAAGCTCGGCCAAGGCCAGCGTCGTCTCGCCATGGGTCACCAACCACACCGGGCTTTTCGTTGTGAGCGGGATCAAGAGGATCTGCGCAATACCCAGCACGATCGGGAATCCGACGAGGACGCGCCAGCCGTCGCCGTACCCGACAAAGTAGTGGACCGTGGTCACGGCCAGCGACCCGAACGCGACGCCGACCTGAAGCCCGGTCGAGAACATACCGCGCATCTGCGTGGGCGAGATCTCCGAGATGAGCACGTTGCTGACGTTGATGGCGGCGCCGGACGCAATCCCCGAGACGAGCCGGCCAAACGAGAAGAGAGTGATGCTACCGACGCCTGTCTGCAGTGCGCTGCCCAGAATCATGATGATGGCGTTGACAAGCAGCGTGTAGTGCCGACCAATTTGGTCGGCGGGGTACCCACTGCCGCAGGCGCCGATCGCACCACCGACGATCCACGCCGTGACTGCCATTGTCCATTGCCTCTCCGAGTGACCGGGAAAGAGGATGCACGCTTTGTCCGGAATCGGGACTTTCATGCAGTCGACGTTGAACGGACGGTAGTTGAGCTGCGAGAGGAGCCAGCCGAATTGGAACGACCCCATGAGCGCAACCGCGATCGTCACGTACAAGAGCGGTGTCGGAACCAGTGCTTTGGCGTGCTCTTCGTGCAGCATGCCTTCGAGGCGACTGAGGCGGATACGCGATGTGCTGCGGTGCTTGGCACGTACAGACAAGGGCGCCGGTGCATGCTTGGGGGTGCCCTCGATGGCCACGTACGTATCGTTGGGCGACGGCAGCGGCGTCGCGGCGTCGCCGAACGACAGCGTCATGCAGACAATGAAAAAATTGCAGTAAAAATATCGAATGCCCCGGTGCGGTCCGTTTCCTGGTCTGGTGCCAACGCCCGCCCTGCCAAATACTACCGCAGCGATATAAGCTCGACATGATCTTCAAGCTCGGGCGCCGCATCGTCTTGCTTGCATGCACACACGTGCAAAAGCGTTGTCCGTGTCTTTGGCCTCTGCCCACGCACTTGGCACGTCGTGGGCCTTGGACGTCGTGGTAGTGATGGGGAACTGGAGTAGTTGTAGCATTTCACGCTCCGTGCGAGCTTCGTTGAAGATGCTTTTACAACTTGAATCGAAACAGACTCGTGTTGTAGCCCGAAGCAGCAGCAGTGGCGCGTCAAAGATGCGCTGAATCAATATGGCAGCGAACACTTGCACCCGACTTGGTGCTCCAATAATTCACACGCATATGCTCGGCGACCTCTTCCCAGCGCTTCGCGGTCAGGCTGTACGGACAGTCGTGTCGCTCACCAGCATGACTTCTTTGAAGATATCAACGTCCGCTCTATTCGTACCACTTGAGATGGTTCCAGTACACTCGGTAATAGCAAACGTCCAGCTACGGCATGTCTCTCTTCATATAATAATCAACGACCGATTGCTTGCGCTCAGTCACTCGGACTGGTATGCTGCAATAAGGTGCAATCAGATTCCTAAGCACTAACATATTATTTTGAAGTCGACTCGACCTCGCTACTCGAAACTATCGAAGGGATCGACGTCGGCCACGGGCTTGGGCGACGGCGGCGAGACGCGGTCAAACTCGGCTTGGATCTCGTCAAACGTGCGCTGGGCAGTCTCGGGCACGACAAAGTAAATGAAGACGATGAAGATGACGAGGAGGCCAAGGAAGATGAGGAATGCATAGTCGCTGAGCACGTCCGGCTTGGAGAGCGTCGGGTACGAGATACCGACCAGAAAATCACCGCTAAAGGTAAACATGGTGCCCACGCCACCTGCACTCGCATGCAGAAAGTCTGGAAAGATCTCGGCAGCAACCATCCACGCCATCGAGCCGATCGAGAAGCAGTACGCGCCGACATACACTGCAGTCGCAAGCACCGAGAGGATCGAGCTGGAGTAGATGAGCGAGATCGAGATGCACGTCGCCGCCACCGCCATGACGCCATGCCAAAGAGGAGGAGCGTGCGCCGATGGAACTTGTCCATGACCTTGGCCGCAAATATCATGCCAATGGTTCGAACGACGTTGATGATCGTGTTGCCGATCCGTGGGTCGTTCACGCCAGCGCTCGCAAAGATGGACGACGAGTAGTACATGACGGCGTTGATACCGCAGAGCTGCTTGGCCAAGCAGAGCACGATCGCAATCGTGAGCTGGAGGCGGTAGCGTTTTGAGAAGAGCGACTGCCACGGGTTGATGCCGACCGTCTCGTCGACCATCTCGTCGTGCGACGCTTGGATCGCATGCAGAATGGCCTCCGTATCGCACGGCAGGTACAACCGGTTGAGTTCGGCGAGGGCCAACTCGGGCTTGCCGACGGAAATGAGCCAGACAGGGCTCTTGGCCGTGAACGGAAGAAGAAAAATCTGAAGACCGCCGAGCGCGATCGGGAAGCCGACCAAGAGCCGCCAGCCGTACGAGTAGCCGATAAAGTAGTGGCACGTCGTGACGGCGAGCGAGCCGAACGCAATCGCGACCTGCAGGCCCGTTGCGAAGAGCCCACGCATCTCCATGGGCGAGATCTCGGAGACGAGGACGTTGGCGACATTGACAGCGGCGCCGGCGGCGATACCCGAGACGAGGCGCCCAAACGCAAAGAGATAGATACCCGTGGACGCGCTCTGAATCGCTGCGCCGACAATCATGATGATCGCGTTGAAGTACAAGGTGCGTTGCCGACCGTACTTGTCGGCGGGGGCGCTGCTGCCGATGGTACCGATGGCTGCGCCGATGGTCCACGACGTGACGGCCATTGTCCACTCGTTGCCCGAGTGGCCGGGAAACATGATGCAGTTGTCCTTCGGAATCGGGTCCTCGCCGCACTTGGAGTTGAACGGCTTATAGTTGAGCTGCGTGAGGATCCAGCCGAGTTGAAAGGTGCCCATGAGCGCAACCGTGATCGTCAAGTACAATGCGCGTGCTGGTTGGAGCGCCTTCGAGTGCTCTTCGGTGATCATCGACTCGAGGCGACTGAGGTGGCGTCGGGACGACGAGCGATTCGTGGACCGCGACGTCACTCGCTTGCCATCGTACTGGGTTGGCGACGACGGCGGCATCGCCACATAGACGTCTGGCTTGGGCGTCGAGACGGCGCCAAAGTTGGTCGTTGGCAGGAGCTGTGTGCCGGCCATTGCAAGTTGTCAAGTGCTATGCCAACGCGCCAAAGATCGCGGCCCGTAGGTTGCGGCGCGTATCTCTGTGCACCACCCATTCTATGTTGCGGATGAGATTGAACTTCCAAACGACGTCGAGCGCACGCCACGTCATCGTGTTCCCGCCAAGCCTCCATGAGCTACCGCGCGCGCCTCTGTGGATCATGCATAAGGCTTGGAAGCACACGCGATGTGGACGAGCGGCAGTGCAGTTATCGTTGCGAAAACATGCGCAACGAACGGATTCTTCTTCTTCAAGGTGCGCCAACGGCCACAAGACGTGCTGGCGTGAGAAACCAAGGTGTCCGACCATGGGTCCGTGCAGGGGCACGATCGGCCCGTTCATTTAATCAAGTGTTGACTATACTGTACTAGTTGCGCAGCCAAAAAGCGCACAGTGGTCAGTGCACAGGGCGCTTGCACGACCAAGCGCTTGTCGTCGCACCAACTTTCACATCGACGGGCCAGTTGCGACTGTCGTGTTGGGTGCTTGCGCGGCGCACGGTTGGACTTGCCAAAGACGGTGCACGCTTGCAGCCATTCGTTGCCACAGGTTTTACCGGATGCAGCCAAGGTTGGAAACGATCGCTGGCGCACCGTATCCGGAAAAAGAACGACCCGACTGTTCTAGAACAACAACGGCACTGTCGTCACACAAAAAGACACAAAATTAGTTTATAAATCTAGTTGACGAGTACCTAGTCGATGCTCGCGTACGGGTCCAATTCGACTTGGGCCTTGGGCGACATGACCGGGAGCGGGTTGAAGAGCAGTTGGATCTCGTCCGACGTCTTGTGCGACGTCTCGGGGAGCATCACGTACGTGAACGACGCGTACCCGACGAGGAAGGCGAAGAAGAGGAGGAAGGCGTAGTTGGAGAGCGCGTTCGTGGCCGCGATCGACGGGTAGAAGAGGCCGACGATGAGATCGGCGATCCACGTGGTCATGGTGCCGATGCCGCCGGCCTTGGCGTGCAGAAAGTCGGGAAAGATCTCGGCCGTGAGCATCCATGCCATGGGTCCGATCGAGAGCGAGAAGGCGCCGACATAGATGGCCGTCGAGAGGAGCGAAATGACGGGACTCGCATAAATGAGCGAGAAGACGACGCCGAGCGACGCGACCGCCATGACCGAGAGACCCGACACGAGCAGCGTGCGGCGCTTGACCTTGTCCATGATGCGCGACGCGACGAGGATGCCGCCCGTGCGCACAATGTTGACGATCGTGTTGCCGATGCGCGGGTCCGTGATGCCGGCGTCAAAAGATGTCGGACGAGTAGTACATGATGGCCGTGATACCGCAGAGCTGCTGTGCCGAGCAGAGCACGACGGCGATGATGAGTTGCTTGCGATAGCGCTTGGAGAGGAGCGCTTGCCACGCGTTGATCTCGGCCTGCTCCTTCTCTTCCTCTTCGTGGGCCGCGATCATCGCATTGAGCATCGCCTTCGTGTCGACCGGCGCCACGTACAGACGCGTCATCTCCTCGACAGCTTCGTCGTGCTGCTGGTGGGCGACGAGCCAGACGGGACTCTTGGCCGTGAACGGCAGCAAAAGATCTGGACGGCGCCCATGACGACCGGGAACCCGACGAGGAAGCGCCAGCCGTACGAGAAGCCGACAAAGTAGTGGCACGTCGTCACAAGGAGCGCGCCGGACGCGATGAAGATCTGGATACCCGTGCCGAGCGTACCGCGCATGTGCGTGGGCGAGATCTCGGTGATGAGCGTGTTGGCGACGTTGATGGCCGCGCCGGACGCGAGGCCCGAGATGAACCGACCGACCGAGAAGAGGTAGACTTCCGTGGACGCGGCCTGGACGGCGCCACCGACGATGATCACGATTGCGTTGAGAAAGAGCGACCGCTTCCGGCCAAACTTGTCGGCAGGCACGCCGCTGCACATGGCGCCAATGGCCGCGCCGAGAATCCACGTCGAGATGGCCAACGTCCACTCGTTCTCCGAGTGGCCCGCAAACATGATGCACGCTTCGTCAGGGATCGGCACCTTGTCGCACTCGAGGTTGAACGGACGGTAGTTGAGCTGCACGAGGCACCAGCCGACCTGGAGGCACCCGATGAGCGCGACGGCCGCCGTAATGTACAAGGCCGACGTCGGCATGAGCGCGGCCGCGGTCTCGTCGGGCAGCATGGCTTCGAGGCGGCTGAGGCGGACGCGGGACGTGGATCGGCGGGACGCGCGAAGCGAGCCGGTGGACCCGGTGCGCTTGAGGTCGTCCGTCTTGGCTTTCGGTGAGCTCTTCATCGGAAGGTACACGTCGGGCTTGGGCTGGACCGTCGTCGGTGTGGCAGGCGCCGGCACGTAGGCGTCGGTTGGTGTCGAGGCCATGGTATTGGGAGGGACAGCAGCCGTGAGGCAGTGGAGTGGTGCTGGGAAGTGGAAAGTTGTAGAATGAGCTGGTGGATATCTGCTTGATTTCTCGCGTGCGTATCTTGGCGCAGCAGAGTGGTCGTTTTTTACGGTCGCTGATTTATGCGCCCGTGAGATAAGCAAGCCAGTGGTTGGATTTTGATACACTGGATGCGACACGCTAATTTGCTTGTCGCGGACCTGCTGCGAAGACACGTTAGCATAGAAGATGCAGACCCTGCATGTCTTGTCGGCGAATGACGGCACGGGCCGGAACATGGTCAGCACCGAGCGCAACTGCGTGGGTGGCTGCGGGCGTCGTCGTCCTCCAGAGCTTTTGCATGTCTGTGTTGGCTGTAGACAATCCTTTCTTGTACACTACATGCTCAGCGATAGCGTTGGAACAGCGAAATCAACCGCGGTGACGAGCATGGAGCAGAGCATGTAAGCGGTGCTTGCGTTAGGCGATTACGCCTCGAATGGTGTCGCTAAAAGCTTGTCGATGTGTGCAAAGACAGCGTCGCGCTCTTGGATGAAGGTCAATTGGCTCAGCGCGACACGGAGCTCGTAGTCAGCACCCAAACTTGCCTGGAGGAGCCCGGGGGCTCGGAAAAAGTCCTTCTCCGTGGTCACGACAAGGACGTCACGGCCATCTCGGTGCGTCTCGATCGCCGACGCAACAGATTGGAGGTCCTCGGTGGTGTACGCGTGGTGGTCGGGGAAGATTTCCATGTGCAGCGCCGATGCTGGAAAGACCTTGCGCAACGCGTCTTGGAACGATGCGGGGCAGCCAATACCGCAGAGGCCGACGACAAGCGCGGTGTCTTTCGTCGCGAGCGGCGGCGCCACGCGAGTCTGGACACATGCAGCCGCCTCGGACACAAGGGGCAGCGCCGTGATCTCCATGCGCGTTGTCGCGACCACCGCGTCCGGGCGGAGCCACCTATACCGATGTTATAGCACATGCCTTGAAAATCCAGGTAGCCAGACGGGCGGATTCGGGTCGTTAGTGCGGCGACCTCAGTCGGTTGCAAGTGGTCGGCGTGGTGAAGGATCACAATGTCGGCACGCGGCAGCGCAACCTCAGGGCGCTCGCGCAAACGTCCCTGGGGCAGCAGCGCGCCGTTGCCAAATGGATTGTACGCGTCCAGCATGACGATTTCAAGATCCTTTTGCAGCGAGTATTGCTGCAAACCGTCGTCGACCAGTGCGATCGCCGCCTTTTTACTACGACAATACATAAGATCTCAGGTGCGATCATATAGCCAAGAGGCACCTGCTGTGCGCGCATATCTGCTTCATTGCTGCCTCGTAGCGGTGCGCGCCCAGCGCCAGTGCGCTCTCTGGAAACTCGGCAGCAAACATCTTCCACTCGTCGTCGCCGTATCCCTACGCGTGCGAAATGATACTTTTCTTAAGCCCGCACCAAGTACCCGAGACACGAGCATAAAGGGCACGTCACGCCCAGCGAGGTACCGCGCCACGTGGTGCAGGCACGGCGTCTTGCCCGTCCCGCCCCACGTGACATTGCCGAAGCTGATCGTGCGCAGCGGGAGGCGTTGGCGCGGTTGTGAGGCATAGTAGGTACGGCGAAGTGCACTCAGAGAGCCATAGAGAGCGCTTAGAGAAGAGAGCGCCCCTTGCACCAGCGGGTGCTGCTCGTGGCGGTCCAGCATAAGCTGTCGCCACACGGCGCGCCGCAGGTCGCGCTGCCATTGCGTGCGGGCCATGACGGATTGGCTGGTTTTATCCGTACAAATCCAACCAATCACAGAACGACAATCCGATCCGAGGTTGACAAGCAGCGCTGTAGACAGCAGCGAGTGTAATTGCTGGACGTCGCACGGGACGAGGCACGAGGCAGCCACGCCGTCGCATTCTCTAGCGCCGCTCAAGAAACAGGCGCCTTCTTCGACAGCAGAAAGAGTGCTGTGTCCACCCCCCGTGCACGGTCGGACGCGCGACTACGAAGCGTAGCACGCTCGGTCTCTCTTGTGGCGGCGAGCCACACGGAGTTTGCAACGGCGGCGCAATCGCTTACCCGTGAGCGACGCAGTCGTCGCTGTTGTTGCTAGCAGGTGTGTACCTCGCTGGTCCGTGGCTTTCCCACGCACTTCCTTTTCGCGTACTCGCCTTCTTCTGACGCTTTACCCGAGGCGCTCGCGCCGATTCGCCGTTGGCTGGGTACGAGGGTTCGAAAGACATCGCTATTCGGCGAGGAGCAAGGCTTGAGAACAAAGGGACCTGGATGCCTGCATGTTTATGCGCACCGACAACAAGGCTACGTTCGTTCGCCCGCTCCTCTGGAAGCGGCACCGTAGCACAGTGGAAACCTCCCATCCCACGCTTCAACGCCGCCTCAAGACTTGCCTGTCGTTCGTTCACTCTGTACGAAGAGCGCAGCGACAGCAAGGCTGGAGCGACGGCGGCCCTCAGAGTCGTCGATTATGCCGCATCGGTCGTTGCGACCACATCCAACGAAAGCCAACACATCCGACGGCGACAGACAACAGCAGGGCGATTCCAGGCGCGTGCCACGCGTAAAGAGCGCGAAAAGTTGAAGTCACTTTTATCTGCCCCATCCACATGTCTCAAATCAAAACACTGTTTTGGTCCAGCTTTGGCCACCAATCCTGTGGTTTGAGACCTCGCGGTAGCATAAAACCGGCTTTGTCACATGTTGCCAGGTCATCAGGTTGCGAAGACACGCACGCACGCGCTACACACGTGAATCTTAAGAAATCAAGCGGCCCCTCCAGCTCATTCTACAACTTTCCACTTCCCAGCACCACTCCACTGCCTCACGGCTGCTGTCCCTCCCAATACCATGGCCTCGACACCAACCGACGCCTACGTGCCGGCGCCTGCCACACCGACGACGGTCCAGCCCAAGCCCGACGTGTACCTTCCGATGAAGAGCTCACCGAAAGCCAAGACGGACGACCTCAAGCGCACCGGGTCCACCGGCTCGCTTCGCGCGTCCCGCCGATCCACGTCCCGCGTCCGCCTCAGCCGCCTCGAAGCCATGCTGCCCGACGAGACCGCGGCCGCGCTCATGCCGACGTCGGCCTTGTACATTACGGCGGCCGTCGCGCTCATCGGGTGCCTCCAGGTCGGCTGGTGCCTCGTGCAGCTCAACTACCGTCCGTTCAACCTCGAGTGCGACAA